>NC_142526.1:2482500-2627500 GCF_964205215.1 Stylophora pistillata | reverse complement strand
GAACTTACTTAGTTCCGTTGCGTGCCTATACCCCTCATTGCGAAATTAACACATATGATTCCTATATCTTAGTTTGAAGGAAGTGTCACAAAGTCCGATGTATGTTTCCTTCGTGGTTGCAATTGTGACTTCAGCCTGGTAGGTGACATTTTCCGCGTTGCAGTTACCATTCATAGGGCAGAAGTGAGGTTTGCGGCAATTACAGTTCTTTTTCTCATCGTTGGTGCGTGCGGATTTATTAATTAAAGCTTTGTTATGATTAAATATTATTGTTTTGATGGTGCTCATGCGGCTCACGGTGGCTTAAGTTAAGTGTGTTGTGGTTAGATATATATATATATATATATATATATATTTTAACCCATATATACTCTGTGACCGAGTATATATCTTACTCGGTAACAGAGTAGAAATTGTACGCTATCCTTATATAGCTTTACTTTTCTCTTGACAGTTCTATGCACACAGTCTCTTAGTAAAAGAATTTTTTTTTTCACGCGTTTGCTTTTTCGACCATGTATTCATATCTACAGCATGCTTCATCACCGAAGAACGTGGACTTCGATTCATCAACATGTGCAATTTTATATACAAGAGTAGGACGGTCCAGAGCATCTTCGGATGAATTCCATGCCTCCTTTGAACTTATCCCCTACAAAGTATTCCCAAGATCTTCACTTTGGAAAAGCTATGATATGGCTTTGGGGAATTTAATGCATTGGACTTGACATTAGTCCAGTTTTGGTGTGTAGTGTTGGAGCATTTCATTATGTTCTCGGGCAAGATACTGTAAGCTCAAAGCGCCTCACCTTTTCTTGATGTAAATATGGGTACTGGTTGGTAGGGGGGAGGTAACTCTGCAATAGACTATGAGTTTAATTATTGTTATTGTGAGGTGGGAAATGGTTTCCATATACATAGAAACCCCTTGTGAAAATAGTCATGCACCTCTCTAGCCCCTATGCTGGCATGAGTAACTCCTACATATACACAATCCTCATGTAGGAAATATGACAATGTATTCTCTTCCATCCTCTTACTAAAACAGCTATTGGCAAGGGTTCCATATAACCCCATACATTAATTATGCATAGAGTGTTGCAAAGAAACCTCTATAATTAGTCTTTATGAAAAGAATGCATAATTAATGTATGGGGTTATATGGAACTCTTTCCCCAGCTCTCTGTTCCAAAAACAATTCTGTGTCATATTTAATGATGAAAAAGTTGATAAAAGGGTTGACATTGTGTATTATCATCAGGATATAATGAATATTGAATCACATAAAACATACAGTATCAGATCATCAAGATAAGACGATAAAAAGGCGTAAATATTTATCTCTCCTGAGACTTTGATAGTCTTTTTGTACATTTCTTCTTCGTCAGTTTGCTGATCAACACACTTGAACTACTTCTGAGCAAAGAAAAGCCTTTTCATGACAGTAAACATGGCTGCCAGACATATTTGATCACGTGACTTAAGTTTTGTCCCGTGGCCAAAGTGCACGCGAGAACAACACGCACGCGAGTCTGCTGAAAAGTATACAAAGGAAAAAAAAAAAAAAGGAAAAAGTGCAAAGAGAAAAAAAGATTCATCAAAGAGCTTTAAAAAAAATTCACTCTGAAAGTTAAACTGGGCGACCGCTTCAATGAAAATACCACGCATGTGCTTTTCCCTCGTGAAGTAGATTATCATTATGGCCGGTATTCTTTCCGATCCGTACCCACCGAAAAATTCCGCCTTGTGTCTATTGACTGGTTACCTGCTTGCATTGCGGAAAGAAATGGTAAATTAGAAAATTAGAGGTAAATTAAAGGAAATGTTTTTGGTAATAGCAGATAGCATGAGCGTACTTGGCGAGAGAAACCCTAAAATGTTGTCCCGCTCTTAACTTGGAAGCATGGAAACTAGTTAGCGGCGCATAGGTTGCTTGGAGAATTAAAATGGCAGAGACTACAGGGCCAGTTGTAAGCTTGGAGAATTTCGTTGTGACTCGTTAGTTTCTGGACAGGTGTGAAGTAACAATGAATGCTTTCAAACCTGTAATACTGCCATCAGTCTAAAGATAAAACTTGAATGCTTAGAAAGTCCTGCTGATGCGATCAGCAGTGGAGAAAGACCCTAGCATGTGGTTCTCAGTCTGGCATTGGAGTGTTTTGTCTGACTGAGGCAGGAGAACAACAAAGTTGTTGGGTCCCTGAAAAGGACAGTGCAATTTTGGATGCTGTTGGAAAGATATGCGATTTGCCAAACTTTCATGCCGAAATTGACAGTGCAAGTGGCAAAAATATGGGAGACAAGTTTACCAAGATAACAGTTTTTTGTAAGGTACTTTTTACCTAAAATTCCTAAACCTAACAACCCGGGTCGGCCCATTGTCTCGGCTGGCAGTTGCCCTACCGAACTTATCTCTAGCTATCTAGACAAAATGATGGCTCCCATCGTCAAAACTTTACCATTGTATATTAAAGACAGCAAACACGCTCTTCAAATTTTTCGAGACTTATATTTCCTTGGCCAAAACAAACTTCTTTTCACCATGGATATTACGTCTCTTTACACTGTCATTCCTAATGGCGAAGGCCTTCTGGCCCTTAAACATTTTTTTGATCAACGCACTGATAAGGAACCTAAATCTGAAACACTACTACGCTTAGCCGAATTAGTGCTCACACTCAATTGTTTTTCATTCGGAAACAACTTCTTGAAACAAACCAATGGTGTAGCCATGGGCACCAAAATGGGACCTAGCTATGCCAATTTTTTTGTAGGTTTTGTCGAACATCAATTTTTCAGCCAATACAACGGCTCCAAACCTGAACTCTACGGTCGCTACATCGACGACTGTATCGGCGCTACCTCCTCTACCAGAGAGGAGCTCACTCATTTCATAACGGCAGTCAATTCTTTTCGCCCGGCTCTGAAATATACCTGGGAAATTTCTGACAATTCTTTATCCTTTTTAGACATCAGAGTTTCAGTTGAAGGTAACGGTTTATGCACTAATGTGTATTACAAACCCACAGACTCGCATAATTACTTGTTATATTCGTCTTCGCATCCATCTCTCGTTAAGAATTCCATTCCTTTTTCTCAGTTTCTAACAATTCGTCTTTTATGTAGTGATGACTCTGATTTCCACCACAAATCAGAGTCAATGTGCTAGTTTTCCGATAAACGTGGTTACCCTGTTTCTGTCGTTCAAGAGGGTTACCAACGCGCCCAACTTATTGATCGACATTCAGCACTACAAACGTCGCATAAGGAAGATTCCGACCGCATTCCATTCACTCTCACGTTTGACCCTCACAACCGCTCAGTTAAATCCATCATTCTTAAAGACTTTAAATTACTTCAAAACGATCCAGAGACAAGCACTATCTTTTCGCAGCCTCCGCTCATTTCATTCAAACGCAACAAAAACATAAGCAATTTTTTGGTCAGAAGTTCTTTTCAGACTAATGACCAACCAGGCACTTTTAAATGCGCTCGTGCACGATGCAAAACGTGTCCTTTCATTCACAACACTGATAAAATATCGGGACCTAAACGATCCATTAAGATCACCGATCACTTCACGTGCACCTCCGCCAATGTAATCTATTGCATAACTTGCACTTATTGCAAAAAGATATACATCGGCGAAACAGGCAGAGGTGACCGATTCCGAGAACACTTTCGAGACGTGGAAAGGAATGACAAGGACACATCGAAACCAGTCGCTAGGTATATTTTAATTTACCTAATCATTCTAAGCAACATATGACAATCTGCAGTCTTTCCTTACACTTAGGTAGCACGGAAAGCCGTAAAAATCTTGAACAAAAGCTCATCTTTCAAACCGGCAGTATAAATCCCACAGGGATCAACGAACGCTTTTCATTCCACTAATTTACTCTTGTTTTCTCGTTGCCATGTTCCCGCCAATAACGTTGCTCCATTTTCTGCCTTTAAAAGCATACACAACCCACAATTCCTCTATTCGCTCCGACGAAGGGCTAACGCTCGAAACGTCAGCTTTTGTAATCGTTACGGTAGCCAATTTACCATTTCAACTTTGTTGATAGATCCAAATTATTTCGTTACTCCCACCGACGCAGCCCCAAACATTTTCTTTCGAAACTATCAGCCTTTTAACAATTTTTTGGGTCATCCTTGGTGTAAAAATCTGACGAGGTTTTCTTTGTTTCATGAGATATTGTTTTGCTGTACGCTATTGTTTATAATGTTTTACTTTTTTTTTTACCTCACTCGTGAGCTTCACAGGTTTTTACACCGAGGATAAGCCCAATTTTTATATTTTGTGAGGCCTTGTGAAATAATTAATTGAAGTTATTTTTAATTAATTATGTGAAAACGTATTGATAGTTTTATGCAAATCGTGTCTCCTTTCTAAAATTAAAACTGTGTGTCTTTATGTGTATATATATATTTTTTGATAGGTTTGTTTGATGTTGGGCATATAACCCATAATGTATTCCTGGCTATTTATTTACTAGCTTTGACTGTATAATTTAACAATAACTGTTGTAGTAATTCTGTCTAAACATTTTAAGCTAAATTGGTTTCCTGGCTATTTATTCGCTAGCTTTGACTGAATATTTTAACAATAACTGCTGGGGTAATTCTGTCTAAACATTTTAAGCTAAACTAGTTTCCTGTCTATTTATTTACTAGCTTTGATTGTATAATTTAACCATAACTGTTGTGGTAATTCTGTCTCATTATTTTTCGGTAAATTGGTTTGAAATCTGGATATTCTAGGCAATGGTGACTTCTGAGCATACAAAAGTAACCAAAATAATTATTGCGTTTATTGCAAGGGATTCTGTAAATATTTTCAAGGTCACTTTATGGAGAGACGTTGCTAACTTTGATTTTATCACTTCAGTCAAATAAAATCACTTTAAGTCGCCTAACTTTGCAATGTTTTTTCTGCTAATTTTGCTAAAGTTGCCTTAAATCGCCTAAGTTACGGCAACTTAAGGCCCCTGAGTAGGCCTAAAATCTGCTCTTGTGGGCTGTGAAAATGGAAATGTGCACATTATCCAGATGATTTAGGGGAATTCATAACACCTTCAACCGACTTCAACTTATCTTTTTGTAACCTATCAACTCCCAATATTCCTATGTTTAATGGTGCATCATTCAATTCATTAAGCTTTGATGTTGATATAAAAGCAGAGTTCAGGATTTTCCTGTCGGTTTTTTGAATGATCGGGGCGCAGATAGTTACACGGTCCACGTACACAAAACTGACCAATACAGGAAACAAGCATATGAAATCATTGCTTGAATTCTTCCTTGATTTTGTCTTAGACTCTCATCAGTGCAATTACTCATCGTTTCCTGCAATGCGATCGAGTTACCTTTTTGACCCTACCAATAATTTTGGAAATTCATAAATTCTATTTTTTCTTACGAGGATAACACTCTCAATGTCCCTTTCGGAAATTTTGTGAAAGTGTTTCAAACTGTGTTTAGAGCAGTTTTCTTCCTTTTGATGATGTTTAGTTAGAATAGGGAGAATCCAATTTGTTTCTCGATTATTGCATTACTGCTGTTCAAACTGAATAGAAGAGCTAATTAGGGGAAATGAAAATAGAAATTCGATGGCATACCTACCACATGAGTTCTTGCCAGGTAGTGTTGGAGCATTTTGGGTTTTACACCTTAGATAGTGTAACAAGTAACATTTTCATAGGTGTGTACTTTTTAGATGTATTGCCTCAGGTCTCCAAGTTAAAAAAAATATCGTATCACTCACAAGCAAACCAAAAACAATGACCATCACAGTGCTCACTCATTCTTTTATTCGAGTGTTTCATGGCCTTTAAGGCCAATCAAATCGGTATAAATAAATCCGTAGGTAGTTAGAGTTTATATAAAATTATAATTTGGATTCAACATCTTCTTCCTTGCAGACGGAGAATCTTTTATATAGGGCTAACCTCTAGAATATCCCATTTCGAGAGATACTTTTACAATTTTTATTTTCCTTTCTCTTGAATAAAGTATTGTATTGACTCCATTATTGACTTATGATAACAATTATTATAGGCTAAAGTAGCCATTATCGTGAGATCGTCGCTACAATGCTTTAGGATAAGACCGGAGCAATAAAGCTAAAGAAGAATCTTTGTGATATAACCAAAGTAAAGCCCGCGCTCTGATTGATCAACCTAGGAGGTTTTCCAAGCACCCAAGAGGCCAAAGACGCTTCCGCATCACCGTGTGCACCCATAACTCAATAGTGTACGTTGTGATGTTCACCATTTGTTAATTATTTTAGATCTACTGAGAACTTTTGTGTATCTTGGCACCCTTCCTCTCTTGTTAGGCAAAACTATGGTCTTTTGAAAGAGCTGCAAATTTAATAGAGTACTTCATCACATGTTCTAATCTTAAAAGTTACGCTTCAATTTGTTTTACAAGAATCAAATGTACTAACAACATGTCACACTTGTTAACAGAACAAAATTTCGCTTTATAAGCAACCCAATCTATCACGAGCCGATTCGGGACGTTCCAAGCAGTATTCACGATCCATTCCACGGTGTCTGGTCTGCTTTCCCCTTTTTGCGGTCTTGTAAACGTTGCAATCTATTCCTTGGTGTCCGGTTGGAATACAGTCGTCTGCAGGCAAATGCGGTACAGCTCCTAAAACTAAATAAAAATCCAGTCCAACTCAGAATGGCAGGAAGAAATTTAGAAGAACACTAACAATATTTGATTATGGGTGAAACAAAATAGGTCACATTAGGAAATTATGTCGTTGTGAAATATAACTTCAGGTCTTGGCAAGGCAACAACAAAATTACTCAACGTAATATAGGTTATCAGCAGCCCGATTTGGATATTAAGGGTGAAGTGTTGTACCAGTGACAAAAACAGGAGAGTTTATGCGCAGATGGAACAGGAAGCGTAATTAAGACTCGCTGTCGAGCTACTTTTCTTGTGGAAAAAGTTAAACGTTAACTTCAACTAATTTATTTATGAAGCGTCAGACAGCTATTGTGTTTCAATCATTTGAAAAAAGGATCTTAAGTCATTAAATTCCATTCATAGGTAGATCCATTCTGTTGATAACACATGTTCTAAAAGACTTGATAATTGGACTCCTACTACCAGACATACCGTGCGCTACTTTGCACCAGTAGTTTGACTGATCAGAATCAGTAAAACAGCATGCCAAGAAAAAAGACACTTGGAAGAAACAAATACCTGGGAAAAAACATTTAAGATAAGATACAATGAACACACGAGGTTTGGTGGTTACATTCATTGGGGCGCGGATTTTTATATCATTTATCCCAAACTTCATTCTTACTTGACCTCCCGGTCCTTCACTACCCAACACTTTTTACTCCCTTCAAAGAGTAGTTCCTAACGAGTAGTTGGTTAGTTGCTAAATTCAGTGCAAGCCACTATTGGGACTCGCCCGACCCCATATGTTATTATGGTGGAGTCCGTTTCGGTTGTTCTCTAGGCCTAAAAGGCTTAAAAGGACATTAAAGGCATGTGAAGAAATACCCTCTTGATAATATACTAGAAAAAATGGCAGCTGTGCACACCGATAAGTTTCTCCAGTTCCTTCTGGGGTTGTTCGGTCACACCATTTTCAGTTGCAGTCGCTTCATAGTTCTGAAACAAAAAAGAAAGGTATGCATGCATTGGTAGGATGTGATTTAATGTACGTCCTTGTCCTCGGAAAGGGCTTCACCTCTTTTCTCATTTGCTTTGATTGAAATTTAGCAAAAGTCGAGGTGTATTAGTAATAAAATGGAAGAAGTTCAAAATCCTTTCGTGCATTCGTTTTGAGTTTTGAGGTGTTTGGACATGTTATCAACAAAAAAAAAAACCCTTTCAAAAGTGTTTGATATCTATATCTCTCAATAAGTGTTACTGAAGGTCATGCAACGGAAAGATGAGTTAGTGCTGGGTAACTGTACATCCGTTTTGTTTTCATCTATGGGTTGCTAACTGCTTTAGGTTAAAGCTGGTGGCAATCCATACCCGATAAAAGCGGGTGGCAACTTAGACCAGATGATAGTCAGTAGCCAACCACACTGGATCAAATCAGGTTGCCTACCCTCACCGATCAAATCGGGTGGCAAACTGTACCGCGGCAGATCAAAGCGGGTTTCCAAACATACCTGATCAAGGCAGACAGTGTCCCCTAATTGATCAAACCAGGTGGCAAACCATGCCTGATCAAGGCAGATACCCACCCAAACTACATACATAGGTTAATTGACCACTCTCCATAGGGGCTTTTTCAGGGCCAACACCCACCCATCCCAACCAGGGGATGACATCCACCACAAAGTAATCTCGTGCGTGGGAAATTAACGTCTCCTTCCCCTAAACCTGTAGGAGAAGGGGCCTACGGTTTATTCGTCCTTATCCGAGAAGACTAGAATATCTATCCATTTCTTGATTATAGAAAGGTAGCAAAACTCTCCTCACTTATTTTAAGACCATGAGTATTGGTTCGGCCGGGGCTCGAGCCCTCGAACTTCCGCACAACACAATCCGGCGCTCTAAGCAAGTAGCAACCCATACCTAATTAAAGCGGGAAGCCGCCCAACCTTACGAAAGCAGATAGCCACCTATATTTGATCATAGCAGTAAGCAAACCATACCTGATCAAGGCGGGTAGCAACCATAACTAATCAAAGCGGCTACCAACTCGGACTTGATCAAAGTGGGTAGTCACACACACCTGTTCAAAGCGGGTAGCCACATACCTGAGCATAGCAGGTAGCGACACACATATGATCAAAGTGGGTGGCAACCCAAACCTGTTCAAAGCAGGTAGCCATACACACCTGTTCAAGGTGGGTAGCCACACACAACTGAACAATATGGGTAGCCATATCAACCGATTAAAGCAGGTAGCAACCCAGACCTTATCAAATTGGGTAGCCCGCACACCTGTTCAAAGCGGGTGACAGCCCAGAACTAATCAAAGCGGGTAGCCAAACACACCTGTTCAAAGCGGGTAGCAGCCTAGAATTAATACAAGCGGGTAGCCAAACGCACCTGTTCAAAGCGGATGGCAACCCTAACCTGATCGAATTGGGTAGTCACAAGCACCTGTTCAAGCAGGTATTAACCCTGACCTAATTAAAGAGGGCAGTAGTATAGACCTGATAAAAACAGATCACAACCAAAACCTAATCAGAGCGGCTATCAACCCATACCTGACCAAAGTGGGTAACAACCTCAGCTTCAGCTGTGTCTGTTTCCTGGCAAGCGATAATCTCACACTTGAATGAGCTGGTCCTTTTATCTTTGCAACTTATCTCAAAGAGGCAGTTGGGATAGTCAGTTGAATTTTCAGGTGTCCTCCAGGCATCCTTAGACTTGATCGTCTATGAGAAGAACATAGCTATCACTGTGGATAGGTGGTAGCTCTTAATACTAGCTACATGTAACAGGTTTTATAGATCTCTAGTTTCACAAATTACCTTGACGATGCTTAAGGAGATAGAGGACACTTAGGTATATGGAGTGTCAAGGGAGTTAGAAAATTTGCAGAAACCCGTGTTAAACAGAAATTTGCGAATTAATGATAACGAAGGCTTTTGTAATTTGCCCATCCAAGTATGATGTCATATTTAAGCTGAACTGACATGTAAGCAATGGAAATTAATTGTTTTATTATTGCCTAACCAAATATAAAGGATGAACAAATGGATGGAAAAATGAACGAAGGAATGAATAATAAACTAATGGATCAATGGATTAATAGGTACTTGATGCTTAGATAGATGGATGAATATTTATTTTTCGCAGAAGACTTTCAATTCCCATTAGAGTTTGCCGGGTGAAATCGCTGCAACTGTCTTTTGTTTTTTCGGTGTTGAACGTTCCATCTTGTTTTACCTGGTTTAATCTTTAAAATTGCTTTGGTTACCTTTACAGTGCTGCCATTGATCTCGTATCCAGGTTCCAAACCGTTGACCTCAATCATGATATCTTTGTCACTGTTAGAGATGAACAATCCCGCTAATGTTGTTAACAATTGGCGGTCTTTACTCTCTTCTTTTTCGCACACATTCTGTTTGTGATATAGAAATAAAGGATATAAATATCAAGAAAATGAACTCCGATTAAAATATAAAGACCCTAAAACAGGTCTACAAGTTCGCACTTAAAATGTTAAAGCCAGACGTAATGTGGGTGGTTGTGAATAAGAATTTTGGGTGTTATTGACGGAGTCGGTGATTGCCTCTCGCTCAAACGTATGAAAAAAACTTCTTAGCTGTATTAAGAATAAACTTTCGCCTAATTCTTCAAAAGACGCAATTTCCAGTAAATAAAGAAGAATTTTGGAGGATGTGTTTGGCATATTCTTTGGAAAATTTTGGCTCTGTCACCGTAATAGTCAATTAAGGTTCAAAAGAGACTTCCAATGCTTAATTTATAAGTTGTTCACAATCTGCAAATCTTTAATAATTATTTCTGGTGCCATCTTTTCATTATTACCTCAAAGGCCATCAACGTGTCATCAAAGAGAACCACATGGACTAGGATATTGTTCCCTTTCGTTGGTTTTTTACCAAAGAGTCCCACTTGCATCCTCTTTTTGTCCTCTATCTCTGGTTTTCCGAATACTGCAAATTCGTGATTCTCATTTGGCGATGGAATTGTCAGTTCTATGATATTGTGATTGATCTTTACTGTGGCGTCCCGGTAATATTCCGTTACACTTCGCCACTGTTTCGCAAGAGCAGAATGACCTCTTTGCCTGTATCCTACATAAAATTCCCACTTATTGCTGGGATCATTCAAAGCGCTGTGCTCCATCCAAATCCCGTCTTCTTTGTCCAGATTCCAATCATCCTTACTGTACAGTCCTACAAGAAATCGTTTACAAGAATGAAACACAAACAGTAAGTCCATTCATCAGAGAAAGCGACCGACAACTAAAACAGACAAACAAACAGGGAGACAGAGAGAAAGACAGACAGAGAAGAAATAGAAGCATAAGCTCAACCCTTCTGAGTAATGCAGCTATTTCCGATATATTAAATACGATAGAATAGCATCTTTCTCATACCTTGCATACTTCCAAAATTTTGTTCTCAAGTTGTTATTATTAATATAGGCCACCGACTATAATATCAATTACCTCCCCTCCCCCTCCCCGTGCTTAAAATTTCAGTTAAACGGAACACCAAACGTTTTACATTAACCGCATGGGAAGGTAGTTTCGAAAATCTTGATTCAGTTCATACTTTCCTGTAAACATATGCTGGTGTATGAGAATAACACTCCCTTTCATGTAAACTTTGGGGTAAAACCTGACAGAGCTTAAAAGGCATCGAAGAGCACTCCGACCTAATAAACAATCGAAGTAATTCACAGCATTGGGTTTGTGCCTCAACTCGACGAATTTTTGTTCGCTTGGAAGGTGATATTTAAAGCAACGATTCTAGCATAAGCTATCACAAGGCCTCACTACTGTTTTATGTGCGGTTACTAACCAGGTGATTTGGCCGAAAATAATAAGCCAATCAGTAAGAAGAATATTTTTAAAAGGAACATTTTAATTTTTAAAGCCGCACAGAAATGCCTTGCACGCCTAATGCTCTTTATTACAACCTTTTTTCGTGACAGTTTTCGTTCGAATGAGATTTTTGAAGATATTTTTTTAGTAATGATCTGATTTTTCACCTGCAGCCAATCAAAACCCGTGGTTTCAGGTTTCACAGATATTTTTATGGGCAGTTTTTCCAAGATTTTTTTTAATGAAACTCTGTTTTTCTTTTCTAGGGGCTTTAAATAAATAATTTTGACAGCTAAATTCGATATCCAATCGAGGTTTTAGCAAAGAAAACGAAATTCTAGAGGCCATCGATCAGAACACTCGATGCGACCGCGATCGCCAAAAATCAAAATGTACTGACAACTACGCGCAATCCTCCCTATGGAATACAAAATTAAAATTTACTCCCAGGTTCAGTGACGTCACCAGAACACCTGGTAGTACTACAATATGGTTTCGTGTTCGGGCGAGTTCGGGACGATTAATAAACAATAATCAACATCTTAGGGAGTGAGTGATTAGTTTGCATATCGAAGTCCCCATACTAAATTGTTTGCACTACATAAAAATAAAGGCTTCTTCATTTAATGTTATTCTTTACCATTTCTGCCCAAAAGGCTATACGTACCACTTATTCGTTTTATTTCTTTTCCACCTGAGCTTTTGAAGGATTTAATAACTGTAAGATAAGGTAAACATTGAAGAATGGTACAATGTTAAAAGCTGAGAGCAATAATTTAATTCTTGGTTTTCACCTGACGTCATCAAAATTAAAAACAAGGAACTATTAATCCTTTTGAGATTTTAACTCAGTTATTTATAAGAAAAGCTGAAGACTTATCTTTTGAAAAATTCTCAGTTTAATAAGGATTTTCGTCTTGACATGAAGCAAGGTTCAGAATTTCTAAGCTTTTGCGTGACATGATATCAAAATGCTGTCACGTAGGTTAAAAAGTGAGTTATCCGTCGAGATTTGGTAATCTGAACAGTTCTTGTATGAGAATAAGTGCTCATATAGATGTTTACGAGGCCTCAAAAGACGTACTGGATTTTTATAGGAAAACTCGACGATTTATGCTTCTGTTAGCGTCCGGTCACCATATTTGTACCCCTCAAAGGGACATAAACATGGTGTCTCAATACAAAGCCTTACGAATTTTAGTAAAACATTTCTTTGAATATCTACCGCACGAAAAGTCATCGTACAAATCTGAATGTTTGCAAGACAGCGGGTTAAATATTATCTTCTTTTATCTTTTTCATTCATGAATATATTTGTTGAATGGTTTTTGATGATGGCGTGACAGTGAAAGCCGGCAAAACACTATTAAAAATGCAAATGAATGAATGAATACCTTTATTTAAGTGTCAGACTAAAATAGCAGTACATAACCACTAAATGGGGACACTACAAAATAAATTAAAAATGACTAAATCCATATATTAATTAAAGTTAAAATGCTAATTGAGCTAAACATACTAAGATTGGTTAACATGCTAAAATGTTTACAATATGTACAAGATAAAATGTACATTAAAAAACTTTTTTTTACATTAAGTACTGCATAAAATACAGTTGGTACAGTAATTATCGGTCAGTAAAGTATTTAGATCAATCTTACGGATATTTATCTTGAAAGATGATAATGTTGGCAGATCTCTAATGTTCTTAGGTACAATATTCCATAACTTAGGTCCAGTATATCTGATAGAGTGCTTACCATATGTTGCTGTATTAAATCTAGGAATAACAAATTCTTTGCTACGTAGGGCATATTTCGTATCAGACCTCCGAAATAGGTCAGCAATATACTTAGGACATAGTAAACCAGTTTTGTGTCAATATCTCTACTCGCCAATTCTCTAATCTTTGCCTAATCAAAAATTTTAAAATGATAGGGTTAGGGTAAGGTTATCATGTGTAGTAGGGAGGCCCTGAACAGAAATGTGCAGAATTATTAGAATTGACGATTGACTTGACTAGCTTTTAAAAAAATAGGAAAAAAGTTGATCAAAGATCCTCATGGACGACCCATAAAATAAACACTGTAGATATACCAATTGGCGAACTTGGCAAAAAAAAAGAAGCGATTTCCCTTGCTATAACTTCATGCTTCATAATGTCCGCAAAAAATAGTTAGATAGAGAACTTAAGCATAAAAGAAAACCTCCATGAAATCTATCTGACATATCATCATTACCCAGTTTTTGTTCTCATATACAATCAAACTCCCATAAAACGGGGCGGTTTGACAGATTACAACAGTTTGTGTATGACAAACTGAGATTTTCATGGTAATTCATAAAGTTAATACATCACTTTTTGGAAGTCACTAATTTCCACTTTCAGACTATCAATCTTCTTAAGAAAAGCTAAAATTTGCAAAAAAAAAACAAAAAAACAATACACGGTCCTAAAACGTTTATCTGCGACGCTGTATACGAGTGGAGCGCGCAGTTAACAGAAAATACAATTCGCTGAAGATTCATCTTAAATTTGATTAATTTTTCAAAGAAAAAACGACTGATCTGTTTCGAAATTCAAAATCATTTAGTTTGTATATGTGATTATCAAGAATCGACCAGTTTATGTTTGAATACTATTATTACTACTACTATTACTATTTATAACTTTACTATTAATAATTATGGGGACAAAGGTTATAATGATAACAATAAAGATAACGAGAGAAATGGTAGAGAAAGCAAAATTCGGAAAAAGGAGGATTCGTTACCTGTTATACCATTAAGAGGCCTCCTTAAGTGTTTACAGATAAAATCTTTAAATTTATCAACATACCTGGATAAAGATCCAGATGATCTGAAAAAAAAAAACATTAAAAAATGAGAGAGTTACAATTTACTTTGACACCATTAACATCCAACTTTGTGCCTATCCAAGAGCCTTTAGTCTTTCCGACTGTTTCGAAACAGTCGGAAAACCTTCCAATTGCGATGCATTTTACTAGTCGTAGGACAGTGGAGTTGTTCTTTTATTCCATTTGGTAATCAAACTCATACTTCAGCACTGGGAACGCGCAGGAGGTATGGCTTGGGGGGGGGGGGGGATTCTATTCCCCCCCAACCCATTTTTCTGGCTGATTAAATCACTACTTTTTTTTTACTTAGAAGTAAGTCTATTTATCTAAATTTATTACTACTGCTATTACTATTTATAATTTTACTAATAATAATTATGGGGACAATAGTTGTAATGATAACGATATCGATAATGAGAGAAATGATAGAAAGGGTAAAATTCGTAAAAGGAGGATTCGTTACCTGTTATACCATTAACAGGTTATCTGAACTGTTCACATATAAAATCTTTAAAGTTATACATACCTTTTAACATGCCTTTAGTAGACTTGAAAAGATCTGAAAAAACAAAATTAAAAAATGAGAGATACGATTTACTTTAAAACCATTAACCTCCAACTTTGTACCTTTCGAAAAGCATTTAGTCTCTGTTCGGTTATAGATTTATAAACTGGGGAGGAAATGAAGAAGATTATCAGTCTCTGTTCGGTTATAGATTTATAAACTGGCGAGGAAATGGAGAAGATTATCAGTAGACCTTTAGATGAAGTGAGTCAAAAGAGCTCAAAGAGAAACAGGTATTCTACCAGAATTATTCATAAATTCAATTTTCCCTTATCCACGCCACAATTCCCAAGAGAACGAACCGAGCGCAATTTTTATGTCATTGCATTGTACAGAATAACATATTTCAATTCTCAAAAGATTTGAAATGCCTTAGAATCGTTATTAACCGCTTCGATGCCGCGCTGGAATACTTATTTGTTTTGTTTTGATTTTATTCTTGCGAGCGAGAAGGAACGACGGTCTTTAGTCCATTAAATCGTCTCTCGCGAACGCATTTGTATCAGGGAGTCGTTTGTTCCAAAAATTATATCACCAGTGGTACTGAAGGATTACTTAAACGCCCTATACTTACGAATAAGAAGTGAAGTCATGCCACTTTTATTTCCGCTCAGTAGTGTTGTATCCTCTTTACAAGATTCCACTCTGAGTTCTGCCGAATTTCACAAATATGAAGAGCCAAAGAGTGTAAAAAATGCGATAGGCAAATATAATTTATGTTCGTGATGGATCAATATTTCAAAGTTGGTTTCTACTCATTTCGAAACAGTCGGAAAACCTTCCAATCACGATGCATTTTACTAGTCGTAGGACAGTGGAGTTGTTCTTTTATTCCATTTGGTAATCAAACTCATACTTCAGCACTGGGACCGCGCAGGAGGTTGGGCTTGGGGGGATGGGGGGGGGGGGGGATTCTAGTCCCCCCCAACCCATTTTTCTGGCTGATTAAATCACTATTTTTTTTTCACTTAGAGGTTATCACCAGTGGTACTGAAGGATTACTTAAACGCCCTATACTTACCATTAAGAAGTGAAGTTTTGCCACTTTCACTTCCGATCAGTAGTGTTGTATCCTCTTTACAAGATTCCACTCTGAGTTCTGCCGAATTTCACAAATATGAAGAGCCAAAGAGTGTAAAAAATGCGATAGGCAAATATAATTTATGTTCGTGATGGATCAATATTTCAAAGTTGGTTTCTACTCATTTCGAAACAGTCGGAAAACCTTCCAATCACGATGCATTTTACTAGTCGTAGGACAGTGGAGTTGTTCTTTTATTCCATTTGGTAATCAAACTCATACTTCAGCACTGGAACCGCGCAGGAGGTTGGGCTTGGGGGGATGGGGGGGGGGGATTCTAGTCCCCCCCAACCCATTTTTCTGGCTGATTAAATCACTATTTTTTTTTCACTTAGAGGTTATCACCAGTGGTACTGAAGGATTACTTAAACGCCCTATACTTACCATTAAGAAGTGAAGTTTTGCCACTTTCACTTCCGATCAGTAGTGTTGTATACGTCTCCTCTTTACAAGATTCCACTCTGAGTTCTGCCGAATTTCACAAATATGAAGAGCCAAAGAGTGTAAAAAATGCGATAGGCAAATATAATTTATGTTCGTGATGGATCAATATTTCAAAGTTGGTTTCTACTCATTTCGAAACAGTCGGAAAACCTTCCAATCACGATGCATTTTACTAGTCGTAGGACAGTGGAGTTGTTCTTTTATTCCATTTGGTAATCAAACTCATACTTCAGCACTGGGACCGCGCAGGAGGTTGGGCTTGGGGGGAGGGGGGGGGATTCTAGTCCCCCCCAACCCATTTTTCTGGCTGATTAAATCACTATTTTTTTTTCACTTAGAGGTTATCACCAGTGGTACTGAAGGATTACTTAAACGCCCTATACTTACCATTAAGAAGTGAAGTTTTGCCACTTTCACTTCCGATCAGTAGTGTTGTATACGTCTCCTCTTTACAAGATTCCACTCTGAGTTCTGCCGAAAAAATGCGATAGGCAAATATAATTTATGTTCGTGATGGATCAATATTTCAAAGTTGGTTTCTAGTCATTTCGAAACAGTCGGAAAACCTTCCAATCACGATGCATTTTACTAGTCGTAGGACAGTGGAGTTGTTCTTTTATTCCATTTGGTAATCAAACTCATACTTCAGCACTGGGAACGCGCAGGAGGTTGGGCTTGGGGGGAGGGGGGGGGGATTCTAGTCCCCCCCAACCCATTTTTCTGGCTGATTAAATCACTATTTTTTTTTCACTTAGAGGTTATCACCAGTGGTACTGAAGGATTACTTAAACGCCCTATACTTACCATTAAGAAGTGAAGTTTTGCCACTTTCACTTCCGATCAGTAGTGTTGTATCCTCTTTACAAGATTCCACTCTGAGTTCTGCCGAATTTCACAAATATGAAGAGCCAAAGAGTGTAAAAAATGCGATAGGCAAATATAATTTATGTTCGTGATGGATCAATATTTCAAAGTTGGTTTCTACTCATTTCGAAACAGTCGGAAAACCTTCCAATCACGATGCATTTTACTAGTCGTAGGACAGTGGAGTTGTTCTTTTATTCCATTTGGTAATCAAACTCATACTTCAGCACTGGGACCGCGCAGGAGGTTGGGCTTGGGGGGAGGGGGGGGATTCTAGTCCCCCCCAACCCATTTTTCTGGCTGATTAAATCACTATTTTTTTTTCACTTAGAGGTTATCACCAGTGGTACTGAAGGATTACTAATTAGAAGTTAGTCTAAATATAACGATAACGATAATGAGAGAAATGATAGAAAAGGTAAAATTCGAAAAAAGGAAGATTCGCTACCATCATTTGGTAATCAAACTCATACTTCATCTCTGGAACCGCGCAGGAGGTGGGGCTGGGGGGGGGGGGCCTTAGCCGTACACCTATGGTGGCCAATGCTTGCCATTCATATTTTTTGTTGTTTTGTTAAGATTTTTCAAAAATATCTGATATAAAATCATAACCAACTCAATCAGAAATTAAATTGGATAATCAAAGTAAAATCAAAATTTAATTAATAAGCAGTTACAAATGCAAGAAAAAACGAATTATAAAGCAAAACAACTTTAAAAACAAAGTGCAATCAAAACAAAGAATTGATTGATGTTAAAAATAATTGGCTGAGGAAAATGAAAATAACAACTCTCTTCTTTCCTAAAACGAGAGCGAAATGAAACGCATTTGTCAAATAATTTCTAAAACAAAAGCAAAAGAAAAAATAAAACGCAAATCAATTTAAACTCACCGTGGCCTATCGTTGCCATAGCCCACAAGGCTTTGCGATTTTATTAAGGGGAGGAGAACTGGGAAATGTTCTAGGGATGGAACAAAATGGCTTCCAATATTCGAAATCCTACCTGGCGATCTGACGCAAAAGTAAGGGAAGACATGGAGACATACGTCAGTCGAGGGTTGCGACGAGAGGAAATATTAAACTTTCTCGTACGAGACTTTCCACAGTATGCGTGGAGTCTTCGCACTCTTGATAGAAGACGTCGAGAGTTTGATGTACATTTCTCTGACACGAGAATTTCGGTTGAACAAGTAAAGGAAGCAATCAAGAATGAGCTTGACGGTCCTGGATGTCTTCTTGTGTATAGAGCAATGCAAAATAAGTTAAGGCAAGAGTACAAACTCAATGTACCTATAGATTTAGTGCACGATGTTATGTTTGATCTCGACCCTGTTGGTCTGGCAGCAAGATGTCCCACCAATAGGAATAACAAAGTTAAGGGGCAGTTTTACCACATAAGGAGTTAACTGGGTCCATTCCATGGACGGTCATGACAAGTTAATGGGATGTCAGAACAGGACATTCCCACTTGCAGTTTATAGCAGCATTGATACCGCAAGTCGTAAGTTGCTATGGCTAAGAGTATGGGTGACCAACTCTGATCCAAAGCTTATAGGTCGATGGTATTTGGAGTACCTTTACGAATCTAGGAAAATGCCGTCAATCATAAGAGTTGACAGGGGCAGTGAAACTGGCATTATGGCTACCAAGCAGGCATTTCTAAGACAAAACCATGGCGACATAGAACCAACTGATACAGTTGTGTATGGACCATCAACGGCAATCAGGTAGATACTATATAACAAATTTTTGGTTTGAGATAAAGATACATGTGTGTGTATATATAATGTGGATGTGTAGTTTATATCAAGAAGAAGTCAAAAAGTAGTGTAATATACATGTAAAGACAACTGTAGTCGTTCATACTTATTGCAGTATTTAATTAATTGACAGATTGAGCGTTGGTGGAGGGAGTTACACGAGAGGTTAGAAAGAAATTTAAAGTGCAGCTCTGCATGCTGAAAGACAAGGCCTATATGACCCAGACAATGAGACCCATAGGTAATCATCTAATTTTTCCTTGTTGGATGACATGCATTACCAATGTGGAAAAAAAGTGCATATTTTGTAGAAATAGTGAAGAGTATTGCTTATGGTGTATCCTCTGAGAATAATATTGGAGAGGACATCTTCCTTGGGAACCTGTAGCTTAAGAAGAGATTCACACGGATCTACAAGTGGTTTAATCATACTTGGGGCAAAAAAAGCATCAAAGCCCATGACAAAAGTGTCTTTTAGTGTCTCTTTGTAATCTTCAAAAAAAGTGAAAAAATACAAACATGGTTTCCTAAAGTGTTTTAAATGAAGTCAGGTTTGTCAAGAACAGTATGAAACAAGGCCTGGGCATAATTTGTTCATGTCCAATTGCAAGTTCCAGTTATGGTAGTACCTAACTTTTACCTTCTTTTTTTTTTTTCCCTCAGGATGCTGTTGGCTTTCATTTTAATTCCAGTCATACAAAAACAGCTAGACTCATTTCGAGAAACCATCTGGAACACTCATAGAATCAGAAGACAAAAAAATACTTCTCTTCCTGATGGAGTGTCGGATCACATTTACAACTTTCCACAAGAATATGGGTTGGAAGAGTGCGGTAAAGAATCCTAATCAGTTTCCTTCAATCAGACAATAAAATAGATGCTGCTGGTAGTTCTATCACATGCAATGAGACTTGAGAAAATGTTGACACTTCACGACTCTGGTTCACCCTGTATCATATAATTTTTATAACGAATTACCTTTCATAGTAGTGATTTGTCATTGTGTGCCCTACGAAAGCAAAGTTTATTCGAATAGAGTCATGAAAGAAACCAATTCCTTATCATTTTGATTCACATTGCATCATAGAATGCTGAGTTTATAAAAACTAAGTCTAAAGTGTCAATGGTTTTGAATCTCGATCATCACTTCAATCCTTTCCTGAAACTTCTTCATGTAAATAATAACATTACAATTGTGCAGGACAGTTTGCAGTACTAGTGAAGGATGCAGAAAAGCATAACAGTGGAACACTAATAAAATTAGTGATAATATAACTGAAACTGAGTAGTTAGCAAGTGACAATCCAATATTTTATTGTAAGCGCATTTGAACAGACATGCTCTCTTTCAGGATGGCCTGTGACAGAAGACCAGCTAGGGGAAGTTGCTTCCCACTCAGGGCTACTACAAACTCCATCAGATTTTCTTCATCCTGACCTCCGGAAAGCCTGCGAGGACATTATACCATCCCCTGAAGAGGTTGAGCCAAAACACTGCACGGATTCGTTTTTGTACTTGAAGAACAATTTCCCACCTAATGTACATTTGTGTAGAAGCTAAAATGCCAACTATGTTTTTGAAGTTGGCTGTGTACATTCCAAAATGTCTCGTTTAGTGTATGGTTGTAATAATACGTTTTACATACCTTTACGAATTTTCAAAATTATTTTGTAAATGCCTGCCCTATATCACGTTAACCACCTACCTATAGTCCCAACCCCCATGGAGCCAACTAATGTTTTCTCCTGTTAAAGAACTGTCCAAGACCCTTTTTGTCAGGAAAATTCTGACTTCGACACAGTAAAAGACAGCTTATTCATGATAGTCTCATACAATCTCAATCCAAACATACTGTAACAAGCGTGCAATTCTCATTCTATTTAATATTAACTCATGTTAACGTCTAAAGCCTAGATTCAATCTTTTGGTTTTCAAAGGTATACATGTTGTACAGAACTAATTTCACAATGTTGCTTGAACCACTGATTACTCAAACTGTACAAAGAACTAGAGAGCCCCATTGCAAGAGAACAAAGAGAGCCCCACCCTAGGCAAAAGCCACTTACTGATGCATACACCCTCAGGGAAAAATCCTGTTTCAAAGACAGCTTTTAACTTACAAGGTCTGTAAACCTAACAGGTTACAATACACATTGCAATTGTGCACACTAATGAAGTTATTGATGGCTGTAGTTGACAGATTTCCAGTAGAAAATAGAACCTCTTCATCTTCAATCAATTTTCGGGATGCTATTTCAGGGTCAAAGAGGTCATATCCACTACCTTGCATGTCTAATATCATAAGCTCCTTCTCTGAGTGCTCGTAAGAAAAATGAGCAAGACTTTCTGCTTTCTTCAAGATTTCTGAGTCATTGATACTCAATTCTCCATTGTTGTTTATATACTTAGTGAACTTCCCCTCAAGAAATTCTTCAATAGTGACAAACTCACCCCCTTCTATTTTACCCATAAAAACCTCTTTATACTTTAGAGTTTCTCCGTACAACACCAAAGCGTCCTCTTTGGCAAGTTCGCTCTGCAACTTAGTTGCAATGTTTTTAGCTAACATGTGCATTTGAACGACCTTTTTCGTATGCTGCTCTACTGTCTGCTTTACTGCTTCAATATTATCAACAGCAGCTTGCAGATATTTCTTTACGACCCATTTACAATTATGAAAACCTAGTGTTGTGCTGCTAGCTTTAAATGCTCTCCGGAATCCCCCAATTCCGAAGGGCTCCTTTTCAATGGCGAATTCGACCTCTTGTGGATTTCTAGACCAGCTCATTTGGTTGACGTCGAAAGTGTACAACTGGATAATATCTGTAGATCTGTCATGGATAACTTTCCCGAGCTTGAGCATCTCAACAACTGAGAGACTTTTGGCTACCATTTCGCTGACACATGACTCTTTCTTTTTTGGTGAAGGCTCACTCTTAAACTGTGTTTGTTGTTTTCTTTTCATTCCTGGCACGAGGTCGGCAGCTTCATGTACACTCGTGGCAGAATACGACTGAGCTGCCTCGATGAACCGGATATACACGACTCTCATATCGGGTATTTGGGCCAACGAATAGCAGGATGGACCTTGCTCTCCAGCTAAGATTTCACACATCATGTCATTTCCAATAGTTCATGCGAAATGTTTTTGGCAAGCACTCTTGATGTTAGCTAATGTCACCTCCTCGTAGTCATATGGTACAAACTCTCTCGGCCCAATACGTGAATAATTTTGCGCTTTGCCGGACACTTCCGCACTTAGCCGTTGAATAACAACCTCTTCTCTTGCCAGTATGTCATGGCTCACACCACCCCTCTTACCAGTTCTTTTCTCCTTCATTGCTGTTTTGAAATTTTTCCGCGCCGCCGCCATTTTCCCCTTTTTAAAATCGCAAAGCCTTGTGGGCTATGGCAACGATAGGCCACGGTGAGTTTAAATTGATTTGCGTTTTATTTTTTCTTCTGCTTTTGTTTTAAAAATTATTTGACAAATGCGTTTCATTTCGCTCTCGTTTTAGGAAAGAAGAGAGTTGTTATTTTCATTTTCCTCAGCCAATTATTTTTAACATCAATCAATTCTTTGTTTTGATTGCACTTTGTTTTTAAAGCTGTTTTGCTTTATAGTTCGTTTTTTGTTGCATTTGTAACTGCTTAGTAATTTAATTTTGATTTTACTTTGATTATCCAATTTAATTTCTGATTGAGTTGGTTTTGATTTTATATCAGATATTTTTGAAAAATCTTAACAAAACAACGAAAAATATGAATGGCAAGCATCGGCCACCTTACACCCCCCACCCCGTTATTTTGGCTGATTAAATCACCATTTCTTTTTACTTAGAAGTCAGTCTATTTATTTAAATTTGGTCAAACGTGAAGGCCAGTTTGTTACTTGTTGTTTTATAAGAATTAAAAATCAACTTTACTCTCGGCAGTTTTGGATCCATTTCTAGCCATTTAAGAAGACTATAATTCCAAAGTTTTCCGGGGGAGCATGCCCTCGAACCCCCTTGTTGGCTCACGCTAACGTGTTCGCATTAGCCTCCCCCCCCTCCCCCACTTGAAAATCCGCTCCGCGGGGCCTGCATCACTGATCATAACTATTTGTTTTATTTTTAACTGTTACCGTTTCCATTTGTATTTATCTTTTTATTCTTAAACGACATTGGGTAATAATTTTTTATCAAACTATGTTTCGAACGACATAGAGATATCGACACTACATTTTAGTCAAACGGGAATGTTATACACCTTTTAGATGCCCGTGACGGCAACATACAGCTAAATGAAACATTTGGACTGCTTAATCAATATTTTCTTGACTCTATAAACTAAATTTGTGATCATCGAGGAAAGAAGACCGAAGACAGCACTTCAGCATGATTAAATGTTCGACAACCATGCATAGATCATGCCTACATATTACAAAAATATGTACATTTTGTTGACCATCGGTGAAGAGGTTTTTCAGCATCAATATCAAAATATAGGAAATGTACGGGACATGGATCAGGTCCTTACAGGGTATCCGTGCATGTATCTGAAACGTACTCCGCAGTGGGCTGTTTGTATATTACAAAACACAGTGCCAGAGGGAAACACGATGACTTGGTGATATATGTGCCTCGCAGATGCAATTTATTTTGAAAACCTAACCTAAGCTTTCGCAGAGCCTTTAATCTCTGTTTGGTTACAGATTGATAAATTGGGTGGGAGGGGGGGGGGGGGGGAGTATGAAGAAGATTGTTAGTAGACCCTAAGATACAGTGAGTCGAAAGAGCTCAGAACGGAAAGAGGCATTCTACCAGAATTATTCATAAATCAAATTTCGTATATTCCCTTGTCCTCGCCATCATTCTCAAGAGGACGACCCTCACTATGACAAAGCTATAATTCTCAGAATAGCACATCTAAAATCTCTTAAAATTTGAAATGCCTTCGAATCGTAACTAGACGCTTCGGTACCGTGCTGGACAGTTTCTTTGTTTTGTTTTGTTTTTCACTTGCGATTGAGAGTGAACGACGAGAGTAAACGGTCATATAATCGCCTCTCGCGGACCCATTTGTAACTGCGAGTCGTTTGTTCCTTAAATTATATCACCAGTAGTACTAAAGGTTTACTAAAACTTACCTGAAGGGAACCCCACCAAAAGATCGAAATACATGTTTAGTGTACTGATTTCCGTCACAAAATGCAACTGGTCCGGTAGTTTCAGAAATCTGAAGAACCAGAGAATGTCAAAAATGCGAAAGGCGAATGTAGTTTATGCTCGTAATGGATACAATACCTTTTCACTTGGTTTCCACTTTTGACTTGTCACACAGTCGTTGAACCTTCCTTTGGAATCAACCAAGTTGCATTAATCGGAAGCACTACGAGACGAAACTGAAAGGGACTTTCCCTTTGTGATATCTTTGGCTATGTTCACATTCCATGCATACTAATCAACCTACGCACGACATGTTTTCTTTTTTTATTATTATCATTATTTTTTTAGCGCCCTGTGGAAAAGATGAAGCAGAATATTTGGTTTACTTCAAAAAGAAGTACAGATTATAACAAATTAATAACTGCTTTGATGGGTGAAGCCGTGTGATAAGCGATATAACTTACCAGTGAATAGCGTTGCCGAAACTGAAAGTGTGGTTGAAGGTCAAGGGAAGTAATTCTAGGATGAAAACAGGAAGACAAACAACCCAATGGGAAAAACCCCTATTCGGACAAAGGGCCGATGTCACGAATACGCGAAAGCTTAACTAAATGTATGTTTCGATGATTTTTAGAGAAAACAGCAGATCGTCTTAGATAAGAGAGCTAAGAATTAAAATCCCAAAATCTCAATCTGAAGGTATGAGACCGAGAGTCAGAAATTGTGGAACAGCTGGCCTGAATCGAAACCAAAAGTTACTTCGTAAGCACCTTCTTTTTTTTTTATATAGAAGTTGAAAACATAAAAAAATACGGAGGGAGGTTCCCTAGACGAAGCTCGTTGGGAAAAACACCTTTTTGGACAAAGCGCCGATGTCACGAATACGCAAAATCTCAACTAGATGTAGGTATCGATGGTTTTCAGAGAAGACAGCCGATCGTATCAAATAAGAGTGCTGAAGAAAACATAATCCCAAAATTTCAGTCTTAATGTATGGCACCACAGTCAGAAATTGTGGAACAGCTAACTTGAATCGAAACCAAGAGCCACTTCGTAGGCACATTTTTTTGTGTATGAGTTAACCGTAAAAACAGTGCGGAGGGAAATTCCCTAGACGAGGCCGTGGGGGGGAGGGGGGGGGGATCATACGTACAAAGAAGGAAGACAATTGTGGGCAAGGAAAACAGACGAGGCTGGCCGCACTATCTTATGTTGAAAGTGATCGGCTTTTAGGTGCGAATAATTGCTAGGTATGCGATTGTTTGCTGATACACTACCTGATTTCTTACCTCTTTGTTCTTTTGGAGTAAAAAAATTTATACTTATTTTACAGAGACTCTCAAGGAAGAGTCGAGCCAAAGGAGAGCGAATTATTCAGGTACATCCTACTGTATTTTTTTTTAAATTAATGGACTCATTTGAAAGGTACACGATTTTATTTGAAGATTTTTACGCCATGGTATTGCAAAAAATTACCTAACGTTTAAAAAGTAGTATCAGACCTTCCCTTTTATATTGGTTATAATGCGAGAGGTTCTGTTAAATTCACAGTTTTCAGCTATTTAGATAAGGTTTCGTTCGTGAATTTGAGGACGTATCACGAAGCATATCTCTGCATTGTCACTCGAATTCTGAGTAACGATAGCAATAATAAAAACTTTAGGTACGAAGGGCCATAGCAAAAGAATTTTATGCACGGTTGCGGGAGTGCTTACTGCTGCATAGCCGAAATAACGAGGGATTCGAGAAAGTTTACAGCCACTTTTTCAATTTTTTTTTTTTTTAATTTCGTGTTTAGTTGGATTCCGTTATTAGAAGGGACATAACCTTTCCTATAGTTCTTGACTTCTTTATCCTGAGCAGTCAGAGTAAATACGTCATAGGGTCTTCGGGAAACGCAAATTAAAAATGGCTGCCATAAAGCGTGATTTATGCGTAACTAAAACATTCGGCTTTGACTGAATTCAAGTAATCGCTCGTTGCGTAATTGCGTTTTGTTATTTTGTCACTTCGCTTCCTCGTTAGACTCTTCGTTATGGAATTTCGATGTGAAGCCTGAGGTAAAGTTCACGTTGCACTGTCTTCTGACAATGTGATCATTTGATCGCAAACTGTACTTTGAAGAAAATAAACAACTGTAGTAGAAGATTCACCCAACGTAATTTTTTTGATGCGAACCGGTGTATTTTTTGGTGAATTTTTTTTCATCAACGAAAGAAATGGTTACGCCAAAACCTCTCATTGCCAGAAATATGGGACAATATGGCGGAGGTGGTTACAATACAATACAATACATAGCTTATATAGCGCAACAATAATAATAATGAAAATAATAATAATAATAATAATAAGTTAAGTTAAGTTAAGTTAAGTTTAATAATAAGTTAAGTTTAAGTTAAGGATATTTTAAGAACCGAACAGTAAATCATGAACATAAAAAAAAAAAAAACAAAAAAAAAACATCTTAGTATTGGGCCAATTGACACTTTTATCGTTTTATATTGATCATTTATATTTAAGTAGTATTAGATATCATTATAGTTAACAGTCCTGTCATGCAGATAGGCTACGAATTTTCGCCCTATCTTGCTTAGCTCACTAGCATCCAAACGTGTATACTGCATAACAATAATTATACCTTTCTTTAGACACGACAATGTTTAAAGCTGAACAGCTTGTGGGGTCGTGTGTAAATGCAATTAAACTCTAAATTAAATACATTTTTAAAGATCTCAAAGATCCAGCGACGCTTTACAATGATAGTGATAGAAAAATATAATCAATTAAGAATTAGAATGAACTTAAAAACTAGTGAAAAATCAATGAAAGCAAAAACTACAAGCGGTTCTCGTGTTACGAGCAAAATGGCGCCGAAACAGTATAAGAAAATGTATGGAAAAATATTGTTTTTTTTTCCAAAATAGCTGTCTAAGAATGGGATATTCTTTCGCTGCGCAGTTGGAAATGCAGCCTGCATCGGTTAAAGCGTTCATCGCTCCGAAAAAGGAATACTCGAATTCAAGCCTACCTTTTTCCAAGGTATACGAATAAACTCAAACTTCTGACTCCATTTTCCCATACAAGCTCTTAAAATCTGTTTGACCAGGTTTTACAATTCTTTTGTCGCGGGAACAAACTCGTGAAGATTCGCAACTCCATAGTTCGATATGCATTCCGTAGAAGTTTGCTCAACTAAATCGCTCGTAAACCGTCGAATATGTTGGCCCACAAACTTTTCTTGAGCCGGAAGACTCTTGGTATTTCACAGAGCTCAAAAGCCCAATACTCCAGTTTTAAATTCCCCACTTTTAGGAAGGAAGAACACGAAAGATACAAATCCCTGTAACTGCACAATATGGCCGCCATTTTCCTTGTTTTGACGTCTCCTATGGCTTTCTGGAATGGTAACGTACCAGGCCTTTCTCTGGCATGGTTTTACGAAAATAGAAAGTTACGTGTTCACTTCACTTCCACCGCCGCCTTAGTGAATTTTCTGTAATGCGATATACCGGTGACATTTTGTAACAGGCTCCAAATGTCCCCGATTTCTGGTGATGTTCTGCTGACAAAATACGAGTTCATATTTGCCGCACTCTATATCCCCTAAACGACAATAAGCGTAGCTGCCGTTAGTCCCAACAAAGATACATCCATTTGATCGTAAACTGTACCTCGAAGGAAACTATCGACAACTACGCTCGAAGGTTTCTCCGTCATAATTTCCAAAGCTAGTTGGCAACACGGCCTATTGATTCTTTCCAGAAACCAGTATAGAAATTGCTTTCTATTTGTTTTTTTGTTCCAATCTCTCTAAATTGATCTATCTCTGTATCCATTGAGCTAACCGCCTCCCGGTTAGCTCAGTGGATAGAGCGCTGGACTGTTGTGTGGGAGGTCGAGGGTTCGAGTCCCGGCCGGACCAACACTCAAGGACTTAAAAATAATGAGAAGAATATACGACCTTTCTATAAATAGTTAGAAATGGTTAGAAATTCTAGTCTTATCGGATAGGGACGAATAAATAGAGGTCCCGTCTCCTGCAGGGTTAGGGTTAGGAGACGTTAATTTCCCACGCACGAGTATACTGTGTGATGGATGTCCTCCCCTGGGGTGTGAAGGGTGGGTTTGTAGAGGGCCAATAGGCAGAATACTTTATATGGTAATTGGGTCACCCTTTTAAAACAAGGTTTACACAAATTCGCGAGAGCGGAATCGAAGCTAACAAGTTCACCATCAAAAAATCCAGAGTTAACCATCTTTCATCACTCCTCCTTTCCACGAGGTTACATTCTTTTGGATATCCCACCGGAAACGGATAGAATTTAATTTTTTTTTTCTGTAGACATTTTATCGTGGCCGAGACTGCCCTTGCGTGAAACAAGGTAAAGGGCCCCCTTCAAATCATGCAAACAAAAAACTGGCGGCTAAAGCCAGTCGATATGTGTTCTCTGAAGTTTTTTTAAAACTACTTCTAACATGAGACATTTCTTTTAACATTCATGTGTAAATTGCAGATGAGATTTAACATGGATGAAACACACTAACAGTCTCAATTTCTTTGTTTTTTACTTTGAATGGGAGAAAAAACTGGAGGTTATTTTCTACTTACAATCCCACCCATAGATTTTCACGCGCTCCTATGGCTACTATTTTAGAGCTGTGACCTCATTGCGTTACAAATTGTTTTCTTTCGTTGAAAACAGTAATCTCTGCAAGTTGTGTCATGAAATTTTCCAAGTAGTTCTCAAGGACAATGGAAGGTTGAGGTGTTTCTTTGTTTTGTCCATAAAAGGTGTATTGGAGGCGCATTTATCTTAAGGACAGATCTCGCAAGAGTTGGCTTGATTTACATGCATAGTCAATATTGGCTAACTGACTCATAGAATAGCTCCATACTTCTTTGATACAATTAAAAAGACTAAAAGACAAAGGAATTAGCAAAATAGTGTTCTATCGTCAATGAAATATAAATTTCAGTTAAGAAAAATTAAAAATACTCTTTGAATAAGAAAAAAGAGAGAAAATTCTTATTTTGGTTTGATGTTTTTTTTTTGTTTTGTTATTTTTTTTGTCAATTAAGCATATCCAATAATGCTTGCTGTTTGCCTTTTCTTTATTTTTTTATTGATCTTTTTTAAGTTATGTAGTCAATAGATACTTCCCTACCTGCACGGATTTTATCTGCGAGCGTTAACAAGCTCTTTCCAATATAAACAATGAAATCGATGCCTTTTTTCGTTGCGCATTGCTTCTGAACGGAAAGTGAAGTTAAAAGTAGCAAAAAATTAAAGAGGCACACCATTAAAATGCCTCTTACACAATTATATTATTTTCCTCCGCAACGCTTTTTGAGTGAGAGGCAAGCTTTTACACCGACAATTTGTTTTCCTCATTCTCCCTACCATTTGACTAACAGCTGTCTGCAAAGGAAAGATTAGGTTATCTTGGCGAGGCTCAAACAAGAACAAAGCTCATACTTTTTCTGATTTCCTTGAGGAGTCTCAAGTATGTCGACTGGAACGACCAACTCAGGTTGCAGTAAAGAGATGTATGAACTCGTGGTACTCTCCGATGGACACAGCGTTGTGGCCGTTGTACGTAAACTACATAAAGGATGCAGAAGCAAAATTGCAATGGACAAAAGATTTCTTGAGGTAAGGTCACTGCTCGGCATGTGAGGCTAAATCACCTCATTAGGAACTCTACCACCGTAAATGGACCTCTCTTCATACCACTGTGATGAATAAAGAAATACAATTCTGAGATGTATTTTACATGGTTTCGTACGTATACTATCTATGCCTTTTTCGCTTATCCTCAGTTTTCTGAGCTTTGTGAAGGCGAACTATCTTTAAAAAGCTGTTCTGATATTAATCATATGACTTTAAACGCTCACTGGTTGAATTTTAGGGCCAAAAGAAACGGTTTAACCATCGACCCGTTGGCTCTTGGGAATTCTGTTGGCAAGGTCAGTTCATAATCGTCAAGATAATGTCAGAAGGGGGAGGATTTCGGGATGCGAAAGTGGTAAGACCATTTTCAGGAATTCAGAGATATATCTAACAGTAATTTGTTAAAAGGAATGAATGCGTCCAAAATCAGCTCAACTTTGATTTAACTCTTTAAGGTGGGGAGTCTGACTATATTTTGGACGAACATTTGCTATCGATGGCATAATTCATAAAGCTTAGGATGGTTGATGTATCAACAGTGAATTTGAATCAAACCAATAATTCAAATAAGCAAATCTGTGGAAAATTATCAACCAGATTATACCAGTTTCATGACCAGACGGGGCAAACTCCCCGAACTTGTCAAAGGCATTTGGCTTGGAGAAGATGGAGAGGATGCTTTGATTGCCACAAACAATAATGTAGATATATTTGTCTCAGCCCTTTTTCCTTTCAAGCCTTTATTTTTCGCTGCGCGGTTTAAATGAAAGAACTTCAGAAATTCTCGACCACAATTCCCCAGGCTGTTCACCGAGAGGGAAAAGTTGGCCTGTTTTTTATTCAAGAAAATTGTAGCAACAATGTAATTTTATTCTCATTTATATTATTACTGAAAACCATTGGGGCAAGACCACTCGCAAAGTGAATGTGCACTCAAGATTAATGGCGATTCCGTTTGCTATCCGCTGAAAAAGCTCCAGATCTTTGTTCTCTCCTGGCATTTATCTATCTATCTATTTATCTAACTATCTATCTACCATCTATCTATCTATCTATCTATCTGTCTATCTATCTATCTATCTATCTATCTATCTATCTATCTATCTATCTATCCATCCATCTATCTATCTACATATATGAAATAAAGTGGTCAATGTTGTTTTCTTTAAAAGTCCAGACATACTTACTGATAAAATAATACGCATTTCTTGGTTTTTGAGGCGTCCTAAACGCTGAGAATTCTGTATGCCATAATCTCCCCAAACTGTACAATCATAATCAAATATACTTTAGGAGGAATAACATATTTGTGCCGAATGAAATATTATTGAGCATTTTAAGCTTAGTGAGATAGATTTGAGCAAAATGGAATTTCAAACTTAAGTGATTTTCAGTCCCAAATACTTGAAATGTTCAGATTGTTTCAAGAGTTTATCATCCATTATAACCTGAAATTACGGGCAGCTCTAAATGCGTGATTATTTCCTGAAAGCATGACGTAACTATTTTTTGTATTGCATATTAGGATTTAAAGCAAACCACCTACTGATTGATCTCAAGTCTTTGTTGACCTTCTCCTCAGCTATGTCGATATTCTTTGAACTTGCATGGACTTCGGTATCGCCAGCATATAAAATAACATGACAACTTTGACAAGCAATCCTAATTCCGTTGATATGTGCATTAAAGAGAGCTGCACCAAGTACCGACTCCTGGGGTATTCCGTAAGAAATCACTTTCATAGAAGAGGTAGTTAACCGCCTCACCATACGACCTGGGTTCGTTTTGTCTGAGAACTTAACTTCAGTCAGGAATTTATGAACGAGCGCTGTCGGATAGCCTCTGTTACAAAGTTTTTGCTAAAACTCTCGTTTGCTTTTATGAAAGGCTCATAGAGCGTACTTTCCTTTGTTTTAAGATTAATTCATAGTCCTTTATACCTTTCGTGGCCGATTATAATGACCTAAATCATAATTCTTCTCAAATTAAAGATTTAGTTTTATTGCCAAAATTTCTCAGTCTCGACTTATATTGTATTTTGAAACTTTCAACGGTAGCAGCAGACTATTGCAAGATAACCATAGTTTGCAACTTGAGCAAAATATTCAATAAGATTACGACTTCTCTGTTATCTTCATTCAGCTAGAGAAATCCAAGGTGAACGAAATGAATCTTACTGGAGTGAAGACCACGTTCGCTCCTCCTGTACCCTTCTCATCACCTTTGAGAGTCAGTGTGAGCGTGGAAAACGAGCAGGATGTCAAGCTTCTTTACACGGGAATGCGGACTGTTGAGTCACCAGCACCACCGGTGAGTGTCTCTCCAGTGTTGCTTGGGTTTCGAAAAAACAAAACTGCAAAAACCAGTACCAATATCTGCTTGACAAATTCATCTAAATTTTTTATCTAATTATTTTTTTCTCGAAAATTTTGCATCGTAACAATGCTTTTGTCTTTGTCGACAAGTTTTCAAATATTCATAGCAAAGTAAATTTATCTGCTTAATTATTACTTTCCGAAAAACAAAAAGGAACCAAAGCTTCGAGGACAAATGTGAAAATTTACGGAAAATCTCTAAGCCAAGAATAGTAATAGCCATTACAACAGCAAGCCAGAAAGGGAGTTTATACTGATTTTTCGTATCGTGCGTTGACAGCAGAATTTGTCGACTCTTTTGTACCTACCGGAGAAGCATTTGAGATCAGTTTGGAAACGAGTTCAATTTTCTTCCATGTGAAGCGAGAAAGAGTTAGAAGTGAACTCTTGAGCTGGCTTTTTTCCGCTGGTTTTGTTTCTTTTCGCCGAAAAACGACTTAAATGGGGATTCTTGCGTGATAACTGCTCAGTGATTTTGTACCCCCTGACGTAAAGTAGCCATAGGAGCGCGTGAAAATCTATGGGTGGGATTGTAAGTAGAAAATGACCTCCAGTTTTCGCGAAAACAATATTCGGATATTTTTCTGCGCACGTTATCTCTTTTAAGATGCGGACAGTTTTCCTCAAGCTCCACTGTGGGAAAATTGTGAGCTTCGAAGAACACATAATGTCCAGAGACAAATATACGAGCCCTCTTCTTTAGTCAAATGAAGGTTTTTATCATCTTTGAAATGTTTTTCAACGTGCGGGAAAATGCTTACGAACAACTTGATGGACTATAATTTTAAATATACGCATTTTACAGACTACCAAAATGGGCGGACGAACTCCTGTGGAACACACTGACACTCCCGTTGAATACCAAGTAACTCATCAGCAAGTGGCCGTGCCAGGAATACGTAATTGCATGTTCCTCATATTACTATATTATTGTTACCTTAATTGGCGACGAATGAACTCGTCATGATGGTAAATTTTGGATGCAATAATGCATCGTGAATACTAATTGGAGCTCTAATAGGACAGTGTAAGAAGATTATTAGAGGGACAGTCGCGTCATATTGTATGGTATTGTAATCTTTATTTAGACACGATCAATTCATCAGCCTATAAAAATACATATCACATACGCTAAGATATTTAAAATTAAAACTACATACTATAACACTAAAGCTGTTTTCCGTGAATGCCGTGCATTAGACTTTAAAAATGTCATTGATCTTACGTTTAAATAACCCCAGAGACTCTGTGTTCCTTATATCGCGTGGTAAACTGTCCCATAATGTGGCGCCATTGTAGCTAAAGCTTTTTCTGTAATAATTAGTGCGCGGTAGTGGAACATTAAGCTTATTTTCAGAGTCCCTGAGGTCATAAGCAGAGTAAACTTTGAATATAGATACCTTGGAGCTAGCCCGTGCAGACATCTAAACATCATGGTGGCTTTATGGATTTCCTGCTGGGGTGCAAGATTTTTCCACCCTAAAAACTCGAGTAGCTCAGTTGCATCAGCATCATAGTTAGAGAATTAACGTAGCATCATAGTTAGAGAATTAACCGTAAACCTGTGGTTTACGATACTCACCTGACCTTTGCCAGTAACAACATAGAAATGATCAATGATGTTATGAATCACGACCTATCCAATGTTAACACATGGCTCACTGCAAACAAATTGACTCTAAATTCATCTAAAACTGAATTCATGTTAATTGGATCGCGGCAAAGGATAGGTACCTACGATACTTCCCCTAAACTAATCATAGGTGGTGACATAATTAAACAAGTTAGCTCAGTCAAATCTCTGGGTGTACATATAGACGAAAACCTTTCATGGAATATGCACATTGAAAAAATAGCCAAGAAAATCGCATCGGGCATTGGAGCAATTAAACGTTGTAGGCCTTTTGTTAATCGAACCACGCTTGAGTCCGTTTTCAATGTCTTAGTTCAACCGTACTTTAATTACTGCAGCGAGGTCTGGGGGAATTGTAACAAGGGTCTTTCGAATAAGCTCCAAAAGTTGCAAAACCGGGCTGCCCGTATTCTGACCTTCTCCAGTTATGACACAAGCGCTGATCCTCTTTTTGTGCAACTTAACTGGAGACGGTTAGATACTCAGCGACAAATACAAGTGGTCACCATGGTCTATAAATCTATACATGGTCTTGCGTCCGACTATCTTGGCTCTCTTTTCACTAAATATGATCCTCCATATAATCTAAGGAACTCTGAAAACAAACTAGCTGTTCCATTGCCCCGCACCAATTTCCTGAAAAATAGCTTTAGCTATAACGGTGCGGTTATCTGGAATAGCTTGTCCCCTGACACAGCCATATAATGATGGCCAATAATAAAATCATCATCATAACAATAGTAATTATAAAAGTTGATGAAACTCCACGTTCTCTTTTATATCAAAGCCCAAAGTAAGATATCGTAAGATATCGTCGGGCAATTAACGACCGACATATCGAACTAGACTCGACCGACACTAGATCGGTCAAGTTACGACCGAGTATCGATAAGGTATCAACAGACTATCAGTAAAGTATTGATAAGGCATCCGCCGAGTGTCGATGAGACTAAATCGGCCGTAGTATCGGCCGATACTCGACCGACACTCGACCAGCACTCGATTGATACTCCACTGATACTCGACCAACGATCAATCGATATGTCGACCCTTTCGACTGTGTTGACCGCTACTCGGCCGATTTATCGACCGAGTGTTGGTCAGCATATTGACCGATGGTGTCGACCGACACTACTTACAGTAAACATGATCCGTTTGATTAACTGGTAACAGGAATCAATGTTGTGCATTTCAGTCTGTTATAATTCGATCGTGATAAAGAGATGGGACTCCCACTTTGCTTTGTAACGTATATGAGCACCATCCTTCGCAGTAAAGCACTATTTGAGCAATAGTGAAAATCAGACCTGAAAAAAATTTCAGGCCTGTACGGGATTCGAACCACTGACCTCTGCGATACTAGTGCAGCGCTCTACCAATTGAGCTAACAAGCCAACTGGGAGCAGGCCATCAAATTAATTCGACATAAACCCGTAGATGATAAATCAAACAACAACAAACATATGAAACATATGTGTGAACTGCGGTTATGAGACGTATATGAGCAGTACAGGCCTGAAATTTTTTTCAGGTCTGATTTTCACTATTGCTCAAATAGTGCTTTACTGCGAAGGATCGTGCTCATATACGTCTCATAACCGCAGTTCACACATATGTTTCATATGTTTGTTGTTGTTTGCTTTGTAAGTTACTCGTAGGATTACAGACTGAACTGGACTCTACTCGGTCCTAGAACCATGATTAATGTGTTGCGCAACTGAGTGTTTGGTTCATGTAGAATGTCAGCTGTTTCGCTGCATAGCAGAAAATTGTAAATGACACTTATGTCAAGTTTATACCAGGTTGATTTAAAACTTTCGAAATACTGATGTTGCTGATGAAAAAGAAAGGAGTAACGCAATATTAAATCTGGTAAGGTGACGATGTAGAGTCGGATGACACTGTCACCTTCTATGTAGTGAAGAGGAGTCGATCTCATTTTTCACTGGAATTTCTTCTTTTTCTTTCTTTCCTTTTTTTTTAACACAATCTGTGGGGGTGAGACAAGTTTATACCAGGTTTATTTAGAAATTTTAAAGTATCAATGTTGTCGTGAAATATATAACAATGAAATCTTTAACCTTGTAAGGTTAAATAAAATAATAAAATCATGTTGCCCCAAATGTAATTTGCATTGATCTGAAGTATATGGTCAAGAATAGGAGACAAAGTTTGACAAAAAAGTATATTGTTACCGAGCTTTTTCTTTATTTCTTTTTCGTCATTTTTTGTCCCGGACTATTTCAAAACAACTGAAATGAATTGCAGTATTCATGTTAGCTTGGTTCATCTAATGTGCGAAAGTTGATAGAGAGATAGATAGATAGATAGACAGATAGATAGATGGATAGTTTATTAGAATATCGAACATAGCAGTCCGTAGACTGAATTGCGTTACCAATTACTTAGAACTAGAAATAAATACAATTGAAATTATAATAAAACCACAAATGCGAAAAACTCTCCATATATAAATATGTACAAACTTGTCTAAAAAAAAGATTGAATGTACACATACTTGGAATAAAAGTGTTCTTAAAATGATTTGTATGTGTACGGGGCATGGCATAAGCCCTGGACTGTCTTAGATTATATCTGTGTTCTCTCTCAGGAGGTAAGACAGGCACGAGTTTGTGATCCGGGCATGACATGATAGACTCGAAAAGCTTGCTACACAGAGCCACGCGTCTCGCGTGCAAGGTTACCAAGTCGAACCTGGTCAAACATTCGGAATATGACGCATAAGGACAAATGATGGAGAGCGCTCTCTTTTGCACTCGTTCAATGTCGTCACTAAGATATTGTGGGAGCGCGTGATGGAAAACTGGCGCACAGTACTTTAAAACAGATCTTATCACGGTGCAATAAAAATTTATAATGTCGCTCAGTGGAACGTTTGCGCGCTTTACAAGAACAATAAAGTAAAGGCGCTTGTTCGCTTTCTTAATGCACTCTGAGATATGTTCGTTCCATTTTAAATCTGAGCTAATAGTGACTTCTAGGATTTTTACACTGTTTGATACTGATAGTTCCTTGCCATTAATCACAATTGGTGGAAAGTTGTGAGTGTTTTTTAAAGTCAATGCGCATCTCCTTGCATTTATCCGCGTTCAGTTCCATCCTATTTTCGATCGACCACGCCTCAACAGCGGAAACTGCGCTTTGTACATCACTGGTCAAACCTCGCGGTATAGTATGGGCGATAGTTGTGTCGTCTACATACTTTCAAGTGAGCGCGTCGACCTCGAGATCGTTGATCATTAATAAGAACAACTAGGGACCAAGCTTGGTCCCCTGTGGTACCCCAGCGGGGACTGAGCCCCACTCTGACCTGCAGTCTGATGACAACCTGACACGTTGTTTCCTGTCTGACAGAAAATCCAGCACCCAGACGCGAACCCACTGTGGCATGTCCAAGGCTTTGATCTTTCTGGCCAGCAAATTGTGATCAATAAGATCAAAAGCCTTACGATAGTCGAAAAATACCACTCTAACAGCTGCGCCTGTGGCATCAGTGGCTTGTGACCAGTTATGTACCATGGAAATCAGTGTGTACAAGGTGGAGGATCTTGGAATACCGCCATATTGGTTCGGGTCTATGATCTGCAACACCGCTGGACTGACGTATCTGAGTACCACAAAATCTTCCGCAACCTTAGAGATAGCGGGCGTCAAGGAGATAGGACGCAGGTGCTTAGTAGCATCAACCACGGGTTTTTGCTTAGGGAGAGGCACCACGTCCACAAGCTTCCAAGAGGCGGGAAGCCTTTGTTCTCTAAAGCTCGCGGCCAGTATAGATGTAATAGGCTGTGCGAGAATCACTCCATATTCCCTCAAAAGCCAGTTACCGATGTCGTCAGGTGCAGCTGCCTTCCTCGGGTTTAGATTGATTAGAGCATGTAGGACATCAATTTCTGGAATTAAAGGCATATCGGAGTCCTCCACTACAGTAGGGACAGCGAATAGGGGTTGGTAATGCTTCATGGGTTCTAAGAACACAGCGTTGATGGCGTTAGCTAGTTCAACGTCACTTAGGCGATCGGAACTGTCCCCAAGCTGAAGGCTGGAAAGGAGACTTTCAGAAGATGACGCAGGATTCATACCGGCGATTCGTTTAACTCCGCTCCACCACTGCGAGGGCTTGATGTTCTTTAAATTATTCACTTTCCTTGCATAGTATTTACTGCGAAGTGACTTACGCGTGCAGTTGACGTCATTTCGATATCGCCGGTATTGATCCATGTCTCCATTGTGGAAGGCGTGTTGAAGGAGCTTAACGAGGTTCTTGAACCGCTCAGTAACCCAGGGGGGATCATTCAGGTGAAGTCTGACATGTTTAACCGGCATTAAGTGGTCGAGACTAATTTTGATGAAATCCGTAAACAGCGCCAATTCAGCCTCGCAGTTAGATGCTTCGTTAACCACTGACCAGTCGATAGACGCGAGGAAACGCCCAAGCTCGGACGTGGGACTGGCCCGAGTGTCCCGCTTGGAAAGGGTTCTTCTACTTGGGCCTTCCCTTGGAGCACGAGTTGTTGGGTGCACGAAGACAACATTGTGATCCGATAAACCAAACGGCGGTGAAATCTGAACGGAATTTATGTCGTACAAATCTGGTTGGTTGGTGAAAACCAAGTCCAGGATCTGATCACCCTTAGTGGGCTTGTTGACCAATTGCCGCAGTCCGAATTGTGCAGCTAAACGATTCAACTTTAGCCGATTGAAATCGCCGCAGAGTAGAATCCCGCAACCTGGGAATTCTCCCTCAACAGTAGTCAAGGGTGCTGATAGATAGTCCAACAAATCAGTGTCTCTGGCGCTGTCGTTGAAGAACGGATGGTTAGGATCTTGTAAGTGATCAAGAGATCTATACCTGATCGAGTCCACTATATAGAGCCCAATCCCTCCGTGAATGTCTGTGGTGCGGTTTCTAGAAATAAACGAGTAACCGGGAATGTGGAGGTGGTTTCCACTGATGGTGTCCCTCAGCCACGTTTCAGTAATGAACCCTAAATTTGGTTTGTAGTCCAAGATGGTAGAACGAACTTCGTCGATCTTGGGCGCCAGAGACATTGTGTTCGCAAGCATCAAGCTCATATCAAACACGCTACGCGATTCAATGGGACGATCCGTGATGACTGGAAACGTATTGTCGTCAATCCGAGAGTTTGAAGTGTTCGTTCCGTTCTCGAGCAACACCGGCGGTACGGAAGGGTTGTTTGTTTTGTTGGTTTGAAAGGTGTTACCTTGAATATTTAATAAGCTCGACGAGCGGTTATGCAAATTACTAGATTCGTGGTCCAGTGCAGCAATTTGGTCAGAACCCATCGAATCATCTTCATTTGGAGTTGGAGAGACGTTGGCACGGAATTGTCTTGCAGTTCCTAGGCACGATACACTGTTACCTCGCTTTCTGCGACCGCCAAGGCAACCCCGACGTGTGGATTTTATGCGAGTGATACCGTGCTCAGTGAAACGACGCCACAGGAGTGGATTCAATAAAGCCGGGGAAAACGATGATAACTGTTGAATTACAGATCTTGAATACGTCAAAGCCATGTTTTTGAGTTTAAACTAGATTTAAAACTTAAAATATTAATAAATCTCTCTAAAAAAATGGAGGGAAAACATGGAGCGTGAAAGGTCGTGTGCTACCAGCGAGGCGCTCTCCTGGAAAAAAGAGGAGCTCCCCTTTTAACGGCAATCAAGTGACCAAGACGACCTTTGCAAGGAAGAGACCGCGAAGAACCTTAAAAAAAATTTCTCTGTAATTTAGTTTTACACGGGAGTATTTCGAACGTAGAGTGGCATTATATTACTTATTGAAAATGGATATATCATCAATCAAGACTGTGGCTTTTGACTTCGTAAACTTTAAAGTTGACTTTAGAAACGTTTAGAGCAAGAACATGTGCAAAGGTCGCAAACTGCATCGTAGTCAAATGTTTCTCCCAACACTTCTTTTGTGCTCTAGCCGATTCCTGCGTGCTTTACTACAGAATCAAGGTTACAGAGCACAATCAAGGCTATTTTCCAATTAAGTGGAAAACAGATTTAATTGTTCGGATTAGAACTAAGTTTCTACAACTAAGTTTCTTGACCCTTAGAGCGATTGTGGAAGACTTAAAATAAAACGAAGGTAGTATGGATGCGAAATTATTGCCTCGCCTAATTTTTTAAACTTTTTTCTTTGAATTTTTTTCTGGAAGTTCTCAAAAAAAGAAATGGAACAGATCTTTTTCGATTGTGGTGTTTAGCGGGTATTTTAAAATATTGAAAATATTTAATATGTAATTACTCTTAGTTATATTCTCCACGTCTTCGTAGTCTTAATCCTCATAAGACTATTGCAAAAGCAGTTGGACTGCAGTTAAGTAGAGTAGTTTTTGAACTGGAGCACAACTAACTGGCGGTTATTGAGGCATAATTCTCTTCCCTAAGATAATAAGAAAATGCTCGTCCACAGACGAGGAAATTTTCCAGCTCGAGCATGGTTTTCTTTAGCGGGGATAACATACGCTTGGCTTACTGCCTGCTTGACGAACGTGGCGGCAGTCAATCTCTTGAAGCTGAGAGGAGATTTTAAAAAAAGTCTAACAGACAAGATAAAAAACCATAAATGCTTTATTTAGTGAAACTCAAACCTGCTGTGTATTTACGTATTTTTCAAAAGACCATAAGGAGTGACACAACACAAAAAGAGATTGTGAGCCCATTCCTGAAAATAGTGATTCAATCCATAAGTTAGACCCTTATATTCAGTGTATATAGATCTTATCAACCTAACCATTGCTGCCGTTTCCTAGTCATAAATTTTATCTTAGAAAATCAGCAAATGAGTTACTGTCGCTTTATTAAAACAATATAGATTTATTCTTTCATTTATTAATTCACTTAGTTTCTTTCTTCAACAAATCATAAACAGTTCATGATCTTTTGTTTGCCTTGTATGGCTATTAGATAACTCTGTTTGTCACCAAATACTTTTGAGATTGGGCGCACTTCTTCAACCTAAGTTTCAGTCTGACTTTTTACACTATCGTTTAGATGTAAATTGTCCATAATGTGCCCACCGAATAATAAAAAACGACTAATATCCCCATCATAGGGCTCTGAGCTTAAACAGATAGAATTTTTTTTTTATTTTGTTTGTTATTTTTTTTTAACCAGGCAACTGAAATTTGTTGAAAAACGTGGGATGACAAAAGCGAAGGATTAACTTGGGTTGTTTTATTAATCCCCTCCACCAAGGTTACGAATACTCTCTTTAAATTTTTGTAACTAACTCGAAATTTTTTTTTAAAATTAAATTGCATTGCTGAGTTGCTTTTCATTAATTAGCCATAAACAGGACAGCGTCAGAAAAGTCTTATCCACACTACATTTACATTCGTAATTAAGAGATTTAACTTTTAACCTCAAGGCAGGTGAACTGGTCCCTGCTTTGTATGTCAGTCAGCTTTTAGGTGAAATGTGCGCGAGAGTATTAAGCACGAAACAATGCAGACTCTAATGTAAGACATCTTAGAATTCTTCTTTGGCAAGGAATCTACTAAAGACTGATCAACTCTAACATACAAGCTATTTAACAATAATTCAACGAGCGCGCGTTGGCTATGAGATGATCGATAGCCAACGAGGCGCGTAGCGCCGAGTTGGCTATAATCATCTCACATCGCCAACAAGCGCGGGTGGAATAATTGTTTTATTAAAAACGTCAAATTAAATAATTAAATTTTAGTAAATATTTTAGCTCCCTTTTAATTTCAAGCTGACACGTACGCTTACCATATTTACTCGCCTTATTCTTGACGCCGACTGGCATTAGTCCTCAGTCAGTCTCTTTGCCAAACTCAAATGGCTCCCCAATTACTCTTAGTTAACCTTAGAAAGTTTTTCCTCCTCTTTAATATTCTTAATAATCCCGAAGCACCAAGCTGTCTCAAACAATCTTTCCATTTCTTGTCTTCTAGACGAATAACTGGTGCTATTATTAGAGTTTGTAACCTTGACCTTCAACTTCCTTATCCCCGCTCAAACTGCGGTTAACGCACTTTCGCTTTCAGTGTAGCCTCGCTTTTCAATTGTCTTGACTTCGACCTTAAAGAACTTCTACGCTTCCCAAACCCCTGTACCTCTTTTTCGACTAATCTGCCTGCCTTCAAAGGTAAAGTTCTCTCTCTTTTTCAAACCTTTACCTCTCGTGCTTCTCACCTAGAAACGTTGCTTTGTCCCAATTGACGCTACAAACTTCGTTGCAGTTGTACATCATAGTCTTTTGTTTTTAGTTTTTCCAATCGTTAATCTTAATCAACAATGCTCCATGATACTCTGTGAGTTTTTTTCAATTATCACTCATATATATATATATATATATATGACTATATATATGACTATATATATATATATGTATATATATATATATATATATATATATATATATATATGACTATATATATATATATGACTATATATATATGACATATATATATATATATATATATATATATATATATATATGTTCATTTATTATCTATACTTTGTCATTATGTATTTTGTTCATATTTTATGTCAATGTTTCAGTAGTGTGAGGGCCTCATGTTAGATAACTCCTTGGGTTAAGGAGCTTCCCTCCTTCAATAAAGTTTATTGATTGATTGATTGATTGATTGATTGTTTGATTGTAGATTATGGTGTTTTGCCTCATATACCATAATGGCTAAGCCAATAAAAAGTTTTGAGTTGCATTATCCAATTATCCAGTTTTCAATAATCATAATTTGACAATGGCTTTTCTCACTGACACTGTCGATGACCTGTTATTTGCTTTAGACAAATTTAAATATTCCCTAATACCGATTTCACTTTTCATGAGTGCGAATTAAATTATGTGAGAAATGTGCAAGCTTGTAAGTCAGAAATCTTAATTGGAATGCATTGGTTTATCACATAATCCACTGCGTGTTTTACGTTTAATTTAACAAATGGTAAACACCACAGCGCACACTACTGAGTTATGGATGCACGCGGGAGGTTGTTAAGCACGAAAGAAGCGCAGGAGTCGCACGAGGCGATAGCCGAGAGGTACTCTAGCTTCTTCCATGATTAAATAGTGTACACGGAGGATCGCAGGTGAGGCGCCGCGCTGCGTATGACTATAATAATTGTGACGTTGAAATCGCAGCTGCCGAGGGAGCCATTGACATTGTTTAATGATTTTTAGCAGCCTTGTATATAGGGTTCTAGATTTGCCAGTCACCTTTCTCTTTTCTGTATAGTTTTAGATATGCTTTTACTTTTCAGATTATTAGACTTTGAATCTGTTCAGATTTTACTCCGTTATTTATAGTTTTCCAGACGCTTTGACGTAAAAAAAGGAGTAGATGTGAGCCGAAATTGAGTTATTTTTGAATGGTTTTTTACGCTGTTAATATTTTGTGTTGTAGAGGATTCTATGGAAATTACTGCTAAATAAAGATTATTAATAGAGTACGCTGTGGTGCTTACCATTTGTTTTATAACATAATATTGATACATTTTAGCAAGAATTCCATTTAATTTAAGGTGGCTGGTACCAGTTTTCATCTTTTTGATGGTTTGTAACTTTGAAAGAATACAACAGAAAGACTGACCAAGGCCAGTTGAACACTTTTACGGGGTTGAATTATATAATTATTGGTTATCATTTCGTCACTAGTAGTTTCCATGGCAAGGCTTTCATAGGCTTATTCAGACTCTTATTTTTAGCTTGTGACTTAAATAATTCGAAAACTAACCCGGTGACCCCGTACTTTTTTTCATCGATTGCTTTTGGCACTTGAAAAGGAAAAGGCACAAAGATTTTTAAAAAATTCCATGGAGCGGAATTTCAGAAAATCTAGAAAAAAGGCAGTTTTCACACATCGCAAATTTCCTTCCGTAGAATTTTCAATTTTTTTTTCTGATGATTTCTTTCGACGTTATTATCACATTGGAACAATTAAAATAAGTGGTCACCGGACTTGTTTTCATGCAGTAGCTTTCGTGAATTTAGCGATTTCCACGCGCGTTCTCGCGCATCTCAAAATCTGGAGTCCATAAGATCGACATTTGCTCATGATCTATTATAGCTACCGCTGAGAATTGCGTGTGCTCGTGCGAGCGTCTACGATCTGATGTTTACAGACGTAAATTCTCGTTTACTGCTCAGAAAATCATTAAACAGCTGTCGAAGACAGCCTCCCGGGCTCATCTCTAAAATCCTACACACGACTTCTGGCTTCATATTATTTTCCTTGAAGTTTCAAAGTCTTCTTCCACTTCAGGTAGATTATCCTTCACTTGAGTTATTCTTTTTTTCGCCTTCGCAAGATTTCATATCGGTTGAATATTTCTTTTAGATGTGAAGTGAAGCAACCTTTACTTCTCCGAAAATCGTCTTCTTTATCTTTGTTTCTATCTCCTGCATTCACAGTGGTCGCTCAACACATCAAATGCACGCTCTTAGGTAAACTTCTCACAAAAGTAGAAAAAAAATCCACGCGCCGCCATCTTTGTTTTGAATTTTCATCTTCTGATCTCGCGCTTCTTTCGCACGTTTCTGTCGCGCGTCACGCAAGAGTAACCTGTTCCCCGCGTGAGGAAACTGGTACTAGCCTCCTTAACAAATCTTAGGTGACCAGAAAAAAACAAGCGCGTGCGGAAAAATAGACTTTGCAGCAGCGTACACCCAGGACAAAAGGTGGACGCTGAATTGAAAAATCAGAGCGCGCGCTTTGCTTTGGTCATGTTATAAAATCCATTCTCACTCAGTGACTCTTAAAACTGACTGTTAGAGTATTTCTCTATTTCCAAAAAAACTCGCGAGAGGGTAGCAGTAAGTGTATGGACATTACTTGGTTCTGTCATTTTTTTTGTTTTTTTTGTTTTTTTTTTTGTTGTGAAGTTATTTCAAATACCAACCTTTGGTAATAAGTTATTCCCGATATTTATCGCTAAGAACATTTATAGTAAAAATTTGAACAGGAAACTAAACCAATACAAGTTGTAAAACGAAATGATTTTGCATCAATCTTCTGACTGACACGGAATTCGTTCAGATATTCGTTAATTCCACTTTGTTTTCTCGGATTGTCTTGAGTAGGTTTAGGCGGCAGCTGTATAAACTAGAGACCGTCTTTCTTAGCAACAAACTTTGACGTGCTGGGCTGATCCTGTTGACAAAAATAAATTTGTGGAAAATTTGAGTACCACAACAAAAGACAATCTCACAGAGTTTAACAGAACGAAGGTTGGAAACGGTCATTTTGTCATTAGCTATAGGCTTATCGTTTCAGATTTCTTAAAAATTAATCTTGTTTTCCACAAATTACGTTAACATATTTTTCTTCATTTTTGTTTTTCTGTCATCAGGCCCCTATTCACTTTCGTTGTAGCCTTAAATTATTCGGGTTCTTTTGCAAGTGTTGGAAAAAAAAGAAATTTTTAATCACCCGTTGGGAGGTCAATACTGGGAAAATTTGCACCCTCTGTCTTGAGTACCAAGACTTCGGGCACAGATTTCCCCAATACTCCCGGCAGGTGAATAAGATATAAATATAGATATTCTTATCCTGCCTGTGAATCATCTGTTCAAGTTGATCCATTATTTCACTCCACGGTGATGAAGGTCTCGGAGCGAAACGGTTTTCATTAAACCTTTTTAGATTTTTTATTGAGTATATGTCTTCCTTCGCTCGAAGTTGTCCGTCCTCGTGTGCCACACTACTTCTCCTACCATTTATCGAGGTTTAGACTGTGAATCCTTTTGGATCCTTCTGGCGCGGCGTCACTGTTGGCTCGACGCCTTTTAACGTATTATTTATATATATAATTTATATATACTCAATTGAGCTATAGTCCAATAAGCTGTCTTTTTCCTCATCCTGATCCCCAAAACGCCTTCTAACTCTCAATCTTCCTACATCTAATTATTTTCTTCTTTGGGAAAATTTGAAATTTCTACGCCACATTGAATTAGTTAAAATGGTTATTATTAGTTTGGTCCTCTGAAGGCTTAAGATGGTATTGCAATTGCATGTGCCCGCAAGTAACTTAGAGTTAATGTCGAGCGTACTCTCAAAGTTCTCACAAACTTGCCAGAGTGGCTTCCTCAACTACAACTACCAACAAATTTGCAACGCTAACCTAAATTCTAATTTCAAATCAGCCTCTAGGAAGCACCCCTTTTACTCCCAGTAAAATATACTTTTATACCTCTTCTTTTTTCCAATATTTTTCCTCTTTAAATTTCACAAGTGGAAATTCTTATTTTGCTGCCTTGTGTTAGATATTTTTTTTTGCCTTGTGTTTTGATATTCGTGGGAAATCAGTCTATTGTAAATGATCAAATTTATGAAACAGCGCCTATATTTTTAGCATGGACGATGATGACTCCATCAAAAACGCCAAGCTGCGTTTTTTCGTGGAAGGTACCACGCTTTAACGATTTGTTCTGCGAAATTGTCATTACCTACTTTCTCTCTCAAGTTTTATAAATCGTAGGGCTGTGACGCTCAAGTCCAAAGTTAATGCCAAATTGAATTCAACAACCTTTCCATCAGATTTTCATTAGATACATGCGACTTTCATGTTAAGTCCATCTAAAACTATTCCAAAAAATTAGTTTCTCATCGACGACGACATGAATGTTGAGCTAGCTCCAGTTTACAGCGAGAAAGGCATAGGTGATTGTTTCCTGTGTCAAGTGGTGAGTCAAGTGAAAGTACGTACTTTGTAATTACTTCTAGTTTAATGTAAGCTTTCTCCCTTTTTCTTATTTGTTTTTGCACCATTTTTTGTGGTAAATTATTAAAGTGGAAATATCATTCACTGGTAGTTAACGGGAACTTTCTATTTTGATTACATGCTGTTCTCTTATTGCCGACAAGTTTAGTCTTTCCCTTTCCTCTTTCTGCTGAGCCATTCTTTTATTCATCAATCAGGAAACAGAACGGGGAGTTCCTTGAGTTGTGGTTGTATAAACACATCTTCAAAAGCAAAATCAGGAGATAAAAGAAAAGACACAAAACAACTGTATGAGGTTACCAGAGAGCCATAGGGATTATCATAATATGTTGTATACGTCAACTTAGCCTCATCTGCGACATCATAAAGGGGATTGAGAGTAATTTTAAATGCTCCCCTTTATATAAAGTTTGCAAGCATATGCTGATACAAAAGCTGGTCCGTCGTCATAGATCTTCATCATACAGACGGACCCAGTAGATGAGATACATGTAATTTGACTTAATCAACTTAGTCTCTTCCAAATTACTTTGCATGTAGAAAATTGGTTTTGACACCTTTTCGATGTCCGTCGAATTTGAACATTTCAACCTTTTTGATTATATGGTAAAAACCTAAGAAATAGAAGTAGACAAATCTGCATTATAAAAGTCCCTTCCTGTCTAAAAAAAAAAACCTCCTTCGACTTCCGTTTTACGGTCAAACAGAGAAGCGATTAATAGGTTAAATTAAAACAAACAAACAAACTCTCACCGCTTTTAAACCCCGTTTAATATACAGTAGACTCTCGATAGATAACTCGAACGTTCAAAGAAAATTAAAAGGGGTTGGAGTGATCGGCACTGAGTGGAACCCTGACTGGAACTGTGGATTGTGTACATTTTTTAAAGACATCTTAGGAATCTTAGGATGTGCACGACACAATAAAGCCCATTCTGGAGAATAACATTTTATTCCAAGAAATTTAAGACTTCAGAAAAGCCTTCGACACCATCTCGCACGAGCTACTTCCCCTTAAACTCTAAGCAGTTGGAATTATGGGCGACTCTTACTATTGGATACTAGACTATCTAAAAGACAGATCTTAGTTTACTACAGTAAATGGCTCATCCTCCTCAACAAAACCTATAAATTACGGAGTTCCACAAGGTTCCTTACTGAGAACAAGACTGAATTCAATCCACGTAATGACCTTCCTGACGCTGTTACCGAAGGTGAGGTCGAGATGTATGCAGACGACAGCACTGCTTACTCCATCGGCCACAATTTTGATACTCTCACCCTGCGTCTGAATTTAATCTTGAAATAAATTTACAGATGGTCACAAAAAAAACAGACTCTCGATCCATAACGGAAAAAGTGAAGCTATGCTCCTGTCCACAAAACCTTTACTCGGTCCCTATCAAGATCTCCGATATGAAGAAAATAGTACTGATTTCGTAAACTCCACCCGTTGCGTAGGCGTGGAAATTGATAACAAATTGTCCTGGTCATCTCTCATTGATAAACTATGTAAGAGCTACACGAAAAAGCTTGGAGCCCTGAGGAGAATGCCACGCCTCTCCTCTAAAACACTCGAAGAAATTTATTTGAAAACAGTCGTACCAGGAGTCACCTATTGCATTCCAGTGTGGGGTGGATGCACCGCACCGCTATTTAATAAATTAGAGGAGATCCATATGAAAGCAGCCAGGCTTATTCACGACCTACCACGCGACCAAGACAACACCTACATCTTACAAAAGAGCTAACTGGCTTCCATTATCATGCATGTACAAAAAAGCTCTACTAAACCACGTCCACCAAGCTTTTTATCACGCTGGCCCAGCACAAATAACGGAATTGTTTTCTGCAAAAGCGACAATGTATAACTCCCGACGATCTAAACAACTGGTACTGGACAGACCCAAAAAAGAAATCATTTAGGCAGACTTTCTTTTCGACACAGAGGAACTACGATCTGGAACTCAATTCCCAGTAGCGTTAAAGACTATGATAATGTCATTTCGTTCATAAATCGCTTAAAACAATTTTCCAAATTTATTAATTATTTCACCTTTGAAAAGGAGAGCTCTTTGATCACAAACAAATCGGATCACTTTTATTATTACTGATATTTTTTTTAATTTTTTTTCTCTTTCGCACATAGTATATTCGGTTTTCTTTTAGATGTAAACATTGTAAATTAGTAACGCAGGTCCATATCAGCCAACGGCTGCCAGTTTTTTAGACTGCGAGGCCAAATAAAGTATGTATGTAGGTATGTATGTATGTATGTATGTATGTATGTATGTAAGCCTTGACATTTCTTTTATCTCGATCCCTTAATGTTTACAACCTACTATTGCTATTATTAATATTGCTATTGCTACTCTTTCCCAGTCATTATTACATCTTCAAATATAAATACATTTCTTAACTGGCCTTTGAAATTTATCTGATACCCCGTATATTACTCTTTAATATCTTAATTCACATAATTTGATTCCCTTCTTTTATGCCTGACGACCACAATATTTATTTTCAATTATGTTTGCATGATCCAAATACTTGTAAGAGCGTTGATATTATGTTAACTTAAGTTTCGGTCTGGCTTTGTACACCGTTTCCATTAGATATTATTTGGTCTTTAATGTGTAGACCAAAACAATTTTTTGATCAATTTCCTCTCTCTGAATGGCAATTTAGGATTCAGATAAGGAGTAAATTGAGGCTGTTTGCTTTGGGTCAAGTATAGCTTCTATTCAATTGAGACAACTAAAAGCCTGTCTCTTTTTAAAAACAATTGTGTTCTTGTTGAAAAAAACGTACTATGACAAAGAAGCAACTCTACTTTTGGGTTTTTTTAGAATTCCCCGATAGGTTATGAAAAGTCTCCTGAGATTGTTATAAATATCAGATTTTTAATTTTTTTTATTGTTACTCTCTTCTCCTACCTTTAAAAGCCAAGAGGGTAATTTGCATTTTTTTTTTTGCGGACGCCTTTCATTAGCCAAAATCATAGAAGTTGTAAGTGACCAACTCCTACATTCTTTACCTTTGATAGCTTAATGAATTTTGTGAGCGAATTGTACTTCACTTTATATATGTCACTCTAGCTTTTACATGAAATGTGTGTTGGAAATTTAATAATGCAAGACATATTCTCATTCTTCTTTGGCAATGAATCCACAAAAAACAACTCAGGTCTCACGAGCAAGCTAAGGATATTTTAGGTATAGCTACAACTGAAGCTGTCGATGACTTGGTATTTATTTTGGACAAATGGAAAGCAACCCTAACATTGCTTTCACTTTTCAAATATGAAAATTAAATGAAATGACAATGTGCACGCTTTTAAGTCAAAATCTTAACTGGAACGCAATGGTTTTTCACATTATAAACTGTGCGTTTTACATTTAATATTTAATTCTTACTTAGCGAGTCTTAATATTTATAGTGTTTCTTTCTATCCGTAAAGCTCGAGAGAGAGTAGCAGAAAGTACGTGAACATTATATAATTCTAACATTTTTTCCTTAAGTTATTCCAAACACCAATCATCGGTAGTAAGTTACTAAATATATTTATCATTTAAAATATCAGGAATAACTGATATTCAACAGGCAACTACAACATATAAAACGACCAGAATACAACTCATTTATCACTACAAGTTGAGAAAGGGACTGATTTTGTTTTTATTTTTCAACTGTTATGGAAATCGTTAAAAAAATCTCTTAATTTCTTGTCACACTTTGTTTTCTCGGAATGTCTTGATTAAGTTTGGATGGCAGTTGTGTTCAGCATGACCAGACTAAAGACCGTCTTTCTTCGCCACAAACGTTGACGTGCTGGGCTGATCCTGTTGACAAAAATAAATTGGTGGGAAATTTAAGTGACACAGTGAGGAAATAATCTTACGGACCTTAAATAAACATCGGTTGGAAACAGTCGTTTTGTCATTAGCCATAGGCTTATCGTTTTAGATTTCTTAAAATTGACTTTTTCCACAAAATACGTTAACATACATATTTTTTTCTTATGTTTTTTTCTGTCATCAGATGCAATTCCATTATTGCTCGGGGAACAAAACGGAATAAAATAGAATAAGAAAGCCAATGTCATACCTTTTAAACGAGTGCTTTTGCATCCTAGGGCCACATGAACAGTTAGGAAGATTAAGGGGCTCATCTCTGCAATGTATTTGATAAATAATTAGCAATTTATCAACTTGTTTGCAATTTGTAGATTTGTATCAACTTTTTTTTTTGTTCAATCGATCACTAAATTGTCTTTAAACATTAGTATAAATTGAAGGCTTGTAAACATTTAATTCAACCTAGCCACCGAGCCATAAATTATTCAGTTAAGAGTATGGATCCATCTTTCAAGAGAAGAGAAGTGGTAAAATATTTACGCATGTGACCCAATTTCTGTATATAACCTTTCCAAAGACCTTGTTAATCAGACAGAACTCGATTGCTAGTGGAGGTTCTCTTTATGTCCTTGTACCCAATGCTGTTGGCGATGTTGCTGTTTTTATATTGAAAAGAACAGGAACAAAGTGTGTTACCATTTTTCACATAGGGGGTGGTGGTGTTCAGTGTCTGAAGCGTTTCAGATGGTTGGTTGAGTTCTCCTCTGCTTCTCTCCTGTACGATACAAAATAATGAATAAGTATGCATGCCTTAATACATACTTTCCAGTTTCTTGGAAATCTCCATTTCACAAAACAATTTTTCCTTTTCCCATCCAAAGCTTTGACATAATCTTTACTCGGTCATTGCAAAATAGTTTCGAGCTCTACCCAATCTGTGTTGTTTTAGTGACGTAGTTGATAAAGGTTCCTTTTAAACGGTTATCTAAACGTGTATTTTTTCACATCCTATTCAGCTAAATATTTCATGGACTGGTATCTGTTTTTATAATTTGTAACCGTATTAGATGACAAGGGTATGACCGAAAGGAAACCTTTATTCAGTAATAATGAATTAGACAGTATATCGGAGGGTTCAAGCTCCCAACACTCATCGCTCCTATTGCCTGACCCTCTCTCTTTTAAAACCTTCGTCTCCAGCGTCACAAATACATACAAAGTTCCATATCGTAAACCTACCTGTTCAAAATATGCCACTAGTTCTGTGTTAGCCTGATCTCTTCCGTGCGATGCTGTTATTCCACAAAAGAATGCTTGCTTCGATTTGCCGACGTGCTCGATGTTAAATTGGCAGTGAGGAAAGCCTGTAGAATCATGTTCAAGTGAGTGCCAGGCATCTTTTGCTTTAATCCCCTGTAAATCGAACGATATAAAAAAAGTTAACTGGAGGGTCCTAGCTGTAGGGGAACGATACAGAGATTACTCGCCTTATGAGTTCTACGAGGTTCAATCTCAACTGAGGCCAAGGAAAAAGAGGGTTTGCACCTCCACATCTGATCAAGGTAATTGATGACCAGGGAGAGGAACTGAGCCTCATTCTGAGACCAAAACCAGATGATTCTTTCTCCACAAGAGTAGAGCTCCCCCTTAGGTCCTCAATGTGCAGATTAGCCTTATAAAACGAACTAAGTGTATACCTGGACTTTGTTTCCTTTGACTTTCCATCCAGTTTCAATGGGGTTGATTTCAATTCTGATATCTTCGTTACTGTTTGACACAAATAAACCAGCAAGGGTTGTTAACAAGTTGTTTCCAAAACTCTCCTCTTTGTCGCAGACGTTCTGTTTGATGGAAAGAAAGAACTCATTAGATAACTTGCAATATTTTGTTTCGAAAATGAAGACAATAGCCCTTTAGTAGTCTCGTGGCATCAGCCATTGCAACCAGGAATTGTTACTGAAACTAATTCCTCAGCCTTCAAAAAAACGTGTTTAATCCGGCACGGTTTCCCTGGCGATCGCAAACCACAACTTCTCTATATTTCAAGAGCGAAGGGGGCACCGTGGAGGTTGAGTTTGTTGTAATAAAGAAAATTGGACTCAGATTTCGGCCTCAAGCTGAAGTCTAGGGATGTTTTAAGTGTAAGTACCATGTGTATTACCTTAAAAGCTATAGTCGAGTCATCTATGAGATAAACCTTTAATTTCCAGTCCCTTCCTTGAGTCGGCTTCTCTCCAAAGATTGCCATTTTCATTCGTTTCTGGTCTTCTGTTCCTGGAATTCCAAAAGCTGCAATTTCAATGTCCTCCTTCAGTTGAGGAAAGGTCACAACAATGTCGTTATGTTTCTGTTCTACCCTGGCATCTGGAAAAACATCGGTGACTTCTCTCCAACCGCACGAGTTTGTAGTATTTCTCTCTTGGTGACTTGATAGTGTTCGACATTTGACAACAAATTTCCAGTCGTGTCCACGCGCTACCAAACAGCTGTGCTCGATTACAACGGCAGGAGGAGCAGTGTTGCTTTTGACGGCTTTGTATTTGTCACTGACTTGGCACATGAACGGTTTCTGAACCTCATATTTTGCTGATTCTAGTAAAACCAAAATGTTATAAGAATTATATATATTCAATGTGGGACTCTATTCCATTATTTTTATTTTATCTTATCTTCGTTCCTGAACTCACGCACTTACTTTGAGGCCGTAAAAACTCTTGAGGCTTGCTTAATTGAACCTTGGACGAGGTCACTTCCGTTCGATATTTCTAATCCGCCAACACGACAGTTTAGGTAGAAATTAGCTTATCAACTATTTTCTTTTAAATCTAATTCTTTCTTCCAACATCTCCGACAATTAGAGCGCTTAAAATATTTCATCCTTTCAGCTAGTTGAAATATTGAGTAAAGTAAAGCTGTGGCATGAGGTAATTTTTTGGCGGACTACGTGCCTTCAAGTTTGTTTACCTCTGAGTTGTACATCCGGTCTCTCCTAGTATTCTGAGAGAGTTTTTGCATACCTGACACGCTGTCATATTCTCGGTTTTTTACTTTCAGTTTTCATCAAGACTTATGATCAAATGCCGTTGGAAAATTATAAATGCACTCAGAAAACATAATTTTAGATTTTTTTTTTCCACGAACAAAGTTGCTTTATATCCAATTTTTCCTCATATAAGTTGTGATCCCATAAAATAAACAATAAAAAGAAGTTTAATCTCACCATTTTCCATAGAGAACGACTTTGTTTTAACTCCGCAGAGTGGCAGTGAGTTGCTAGATTCGTCTGCCCTCTTTAGGCACTGCAACGATTTGACACCGCGCTCCCTCTTAAATATTTACCAACGGATGATGATGTAAGCATTGGTTAACAACAGGACGGTGTAATTCAGTTTCGCTTGAACAGGTACCTATTGTTAGATCAGAATCTAATATAGCAAAGGCGCTTGGACGGAACACTTGATATTAGCATTTTCAAATAACCGAAAATGAAAAGGGGTTTTTCCCTTGGTTTCAGGTGGCATTCCACACATTGTACGCAGCTGTCCTTTGGTTGCCACCAAAGATACCAAACAATACAACAGTTGCTTGTTTAGACACTTCTTGGTTTTCGGTTTCAATTGAAATTCTGTTGAATCAACAGACATTTCTATTTTGCTGCGTTCAAGATTGAAACAAATGACAGCCCAACATAGGTACTGGATCACTGACGCTATAAGGAAATATTATATTTAAAGTTTAAACCTGGAATAAATTTGTATTTCAACAAAATTTTAAAAAAGACCTAGAATTGTTTCATCTGCTGTTTTTAAAGGGATTTCCCTTCCGAACATTGATGTGCTTATCAAGCACTTTCGGCGGATATTAATTTTGATCTCTGTCTGTTATGCAAATCTATTGGGAAATTCCCTGAGCTGCAAAGTGGATAAACTTTCGATTTCCTCATTTATGTTGTTACCCGCTCACGAGATCTGGTAAAAGAAAAAAGGAAATAATTGAGAATGGTAGTCAATTTTAGAAAACGAAACTTCATTTCCCTTACTTTGAACAAAAGCTGTCCTTGAATGACCTTGATTAGAAAAGCATCGTACGAGAGAATAAGCTGTCACGTGATTTTTAAAAAAGAAAAACATCAAACACATGTTTGGTAAGGCGGTAAGGCAATAAAGAAAAACTTGCTCTGTTAAAATTTCTCATAGGCTGTCTATCTTTTCAAAACGATTCGTCCACTCTGAAAGTTGTGAAGATAAGGAAGAGAATCGAAGAGATACGAAGAGAATTGCAACACTCAGTTGAAGTTGATCGACAGAGATCTAGGCTTATTTTAAAAGTTTTGAAGGACAACTCCTTTGGGTAAGTGGTAGTTTCTTTATGGAAATAGGCGAATTTATTTAGGAGTATTCTTGTTCTTTGGTTCCCTCTGACGTTGTTTAAAAGCCCAGCCTTAGTTAACAACCCGGTTAAATATTGATCAAGTTAGTTTGTATTCGTTTTAACTGATTTATGTCGATGCCGGCCGCCATATTGTCCATCAAATAGTCTCTTTCTTCTAATGTCAGAACTGAGCCGATGTGTTGCTTCGCATCACAAAGGGATTTTATTTCAAACACACAAAGAGTATTTCATTCAATCACGCAATTTAAATAGCTCTGAAAGCTCGGTCGTAAACCAAAGAAGACTTTTTTCTAGTGTTTTGCCCTTTTTATTTCTTTTAAGAGCACAATTGGAGAGTTTAATTCTCTGCATGATATTTCAGGGCAAGGGACGAAGTGGTGGCATGACGAGTTTTCGTGTTTTGAATTGTCGAACTCAATCGCTTGATTACAACTTATTGAACCGGAAGTCGAAAGTGCTGCGTAATCAACAAAATAAAAGGGAAAACCCCTTTCTGTGTCGCACGAGAAACATTAAAAGAATACGGTTGTAAACGATGGAATAGAAGTGTTTCTTAGTCGGGGGATTTTTATCAAGAAAATTTAGCTATTTTCTGCCAGTTCATGAATTTCTGAGTAAAATATGATGTTTTTATGCGTGACTTCTGTGAAAATCAACTAGGTGGAACTCAAGGGGATTCCCCTAAAACACAAAAGGCATGTGGAGACTAAGCCTTAGCATAAAATCATGCGACTTCAATCGTATTCCGATCATTTGTGCCTCGGCTGAGAGAGGAGGAGTCTTATATAATATCTGTCAGCTCATCAGAATAGCAAAGAACTATCTCAGCAAAAGAAAGTGTAAGGCTAATACGGTCAATCGATCATTCAACATCCTTTGTCGCAATATTTTTATTAGGGTTTCTTACTCTAGGGATCATCACTTTCAGTGATTAGAGAATGACCCTCTGTAGTGACAGGTGATTATTTACACTCTAACGTACTTAATCTATCATACGTAACCCACTGATTATTATTTCCCTTGTTCTTCCGCCTGCGAGTATTACAGTTCTACCGTAGCGCACTACCTCTGATTTCGTTTGGTGCATTTGCCGTCTAGAAATCGTCAAATGGAGTGAAAATGCAGAAATGAAAAAGGCCGGTTGTACTATCGTCATAAACAAACTAAAATATCGCGTGAGCAGAAGATTCGGTTTGTCATTTGAAAGGGTTTTAATGAAATCGATAATGCGTATTTAACCTTCACGCTGTTTTGACAAAATATTGCCATTTGAAAATGTTGTTCACGAAAGTTCAGGACGCGACTTTCACGATTCATTTCAACAAGAGACGAAAAAATTCATCAAGTTTTTGCTTTGTACTCGTCTAAACGTATTTCTTCTGGTTTCACTTTACCAGAAAATAAATCGAAAGTGCAGTGTTATCAAAATATAAAGGGCAAACCCCTTTCGTGATCCATTCGACTAAAAACACTTCAAAGATCACATAAACAATAAACAGAAACGCAACGAAAAGGACAGGAATGCCATAGAAATAGATGGAAAATAATATAAGGCATCTTTGTGAGAGCAAAGGGCAGTTTTAGGGGAATCCCCAAGCAACATGACAGAAACTGAAATGAAACCACTGTAATTGTGGCGAAGCCTTGAAGTTTATGGAGAAGCTCTCCTTGCTCATCCATTCGCGTCATTTATCTGAGAAAAGACTAAGGTATTGCTAGCTTATCTCGACACTAAAGTGAGCGTGTAAACTACCGAGATACCAAAACTGTGAGCCAGCGAAATCAGAAAAGATCGAGACGAAACCAACGCATCGCGAGGACGCGTAAGTTCAGTGGATCTGTTGATCAGTCGATCCACTCTATCTAAATTTGCTTTGGATAACATTCGAAGATAGTTGATATCACGCTAATGGTGAGCCTTTATCAAGTTAATCTAAAAAACACTGCGAGTTGAAGCGTAACATAACAATTTTCATCTTCCCCTTCCCCCCTCGGGATACATCACATCCAAGTTTCCTTACTTGCATTCAGTCCAGGCTTCCTCGGTCAAGTGATCCAACGTGGCTTACTGAGGGGTGCACATTATTAGAACAAATACTTAACAATTGTTTCATTTAATCGGCACAAAATTAGCGGTACACACTCTTAACTCTGCCCTATTAAAAAAAGCGTCTACGGTTTTTGTGAATTAATGTGTATCCGTCCCTCCTCTAGCAGAAAAATGCCTGACGACGTTGGGGTCGCAACAAAACAAGTATGCTTGGGTTGTGGGTATGACTACATCGTGGATGCATACAGCCTCGTACAACCAGGGCAACAAAGCCAAAGTGAGCTACGCAAGCAGCTTTGGCTCTACCTAACCAAAGATGGAGGCTTTAGTAGAAAAGCTTACTTACAGGTATTTGTTAAAAGTATGTTCTGTGCTGTTATTGTAGTTCCAGAAGAAATGGTGGCTACAAGTCACTTCTCTCTAACTTTAAATAACTTTTCGACCGTTTTAAACCAAATACTTTAGCCAGACATAACTTTGATGTGAGAAGACATCCTCTTTGAGAAATCTTAGAACACTTGATATCCTTCCATCTTTAAACTGATTTCAAATCCAACTTTATCACCACAAGTGAAGGAGCAGTTGCGAGTTTTCGTGTGTTTGGCAGTTTTGTTTTGTTTTTTTTGTCTTTGCTTCTGTTTTGTTTTGTTTTTTTTTTTTGAAGAGAGAAAATGAATGAACAGCCCAATAATGTTCTCAGACCAGAAAAATTATTCTCCCATCTGGCTATTTCAATATTATTTGTGAATGAGTTTGGAAAATTTAGCGTTACATAAAAATAACCGTTCTTCTCCTGAGACAATTATTAATTCTCGTCACTTGCTCTAAATTGAAGTCACATCTGAGCTCGAGGAAGAAATAACAAGTTAGTGATGTCGTGGTTTTGTTTTCAGGAGGAGCAATCTCAACTTGGTATGACGAGGGTTCACATCGACAGATTCTGTTTGAAAGAAAAGGAAGCGCAGATGATAATAGCCGAGTTGAAAACGGGTGATTTTGGAGCAGTTAAACAGGTAAGAACCAAATAAACACAAAAGTCTAAATTCCACATATGACTGGGGGTCAGTTACCACTAACATGGAAGGGAGTTAGCCTCCCAACTTAGACACGAACTTACTCTGCGGAAAACTATGGAGAAGAATCAATTTCGAGGTTTGAATTTAGGCGCAAAAAATTAAAAGTTATATGCATCTATGTACAAAATAATCTTTTGTAAGATTAGAGTTTCAGTGGAGACTGTATTCTATCATACAGTTTTTGCGATTAATACTGGTTCACTTTATGGGTGATCCATTGAAAGAGCTTGGCTGTAGTTAGAGAATAGTGCTTTATCTGACTTTCACTTGTTTTTTCATATGTTCACTCAGATTGAAAGAACAAAGATAGACCAGTTTACACTGCCAGAGAAGTTAACTTTCACCCTTCCGTTTGGTAACGTAACCTCTCTGAAGGTCGGTGTAAAACTGACAAATGAGAGGAACGACCTTCTCCTCGAAACAGAGCTGTTGGAGGTGAAAATACCTTCGGTGAGTAATGTGGCTTTCAAAAACAAGAATAAAATGATAATATATATATTTAACAGTTATTCGCCTCAGCTTCGGTGAATATTGTCGAATTATCCCCTCGACCTCGTCTCGGGGATTATTCGACGATATTCACCGAACCTGAGGCGAATAATTGTTTTAGTATAATTTCAGAGCTGAACAACAGAGAAATTTCTAAAATCACAACATTTTAGTAACATTTATTAACATTTTATTTTAACATTTTATATCAACCGCGTGGAGCGGTTTATATAGCGTCATATAAGGAACCGCTCGACCAATCAGACTGCTGGAAACTCTTTGCTCAGCTCTGAAATTATACTAAATCTATATATAAGTAATTAATCAGTAATCAAGTACAGACTTCAATCTTTTTGTGGCATAGTGTTACCTACTACGTATAACACAAATGACCTGGGGTGTTGTAAGAATGACAAGAGGTAATTCGACGAGAAAAGCGGCTTCCCGCGACAAACTGATCACTGGAATTAAATGAAAGGCGCTCTGAATATGCTCAAACAACAACATAAATTTGAAACATATTTTGCTGGGAAAGGAGCTAATAAATAAGCTAAACAAAGCAATGCCAACAAGAAACTGTATTTGAACTCTGGTATCTATCTTGACATCGCAACAAGATTACGTGTCTTATCGATCGATGAATAATGATAAATTTCCTAACTTTTCTTCAGCAGACTCATCTGAACGAGACGAGACAACCAGTGGAGCATGGCCACACCCCTGAGTAGAACCTCTGTTCTTTGGAGTGGCGGAGAGGCGTGGAAAGCTGAGGTCGAAACCTGAGCGACGTTCCTGCGATTGAACACGCGAAATTAGTCGCTCGATGGCGAGCAGGACTGAGACATTTCGTGTCCTAAGCCAGCAATGTTTCGGGGTGCCGCGAGCCGCGAGCCGAGAGGCGCGAGCCGTGAGCCGTGAGCCGTGAGCCGTGAGCCGTGAGCCGTGAGCCGTGAGCCGTGAGCCGTGAGCCGTGAGCCGTGAGCCGTGAGCCGTGACAGATAGCAGAAGACGTTCACTGTACATCGACCGAACTACGCCGATCCGCTCTCGCTGTCTCTATAACTTCTCCCCTCACCATTTACCTTTTTATTTTTGTTTTTACTCCCTTTCTTTTCTCTCATCTTTGTTGTCTGGAGGTTTGGGTGGGATAAACCAGGGCGAAAACGGAATCGGTTTTACCTCCCCCCTTAATGTAGCTTTGCTTGTTCTGGCAAACAATGATAATGATTTTAATCTACTACGTATCATTGTCGTTTTCTTAGTGCCTAGGATTATATGTAAAGATCGTTATCAATGTCCGTGGATTCATGTTGCATGAATGATTAAACATTGCATAAAGTACGCTCCCTAGATTAGTCAGAACTGAATGTAAATAAAGCAAACAAACATCGTTTTTCGAGATGTCTCCTTAGCGGATTGGTTTGTAAAGAGCTTTGACCATCTTTAAGTAGTATGCCCTCGATTGTAGTCTACACGTAGATACAAGGAAATCATATGCGCTGTCTATGTCATGGTAAATAAAACAAAATTATGCTGAACTCAAGCTTCAATTATGTATTCTTTTAGCTTATTTATTTTTGTTTGGAGGTGGGGTGGGTTAAAATTTCTCAAGTTGAAAAGTTCCAAAACGTTTCATATTGCTCCATACACTTGAATCAGCTCTTCTCAAATTTGGCAAATGGCAACGTGCACTCAAATACAAGCGAATTTTTCAGTGATGAAAAGAAAACATGACCAAGGAACGCGCCTTTGACACTTTTATTTGATGAATTTGTGTTCTACAATTCATGCACTTTAGCTAGCGTTGTAAAAACAAAGTCAAAACTGTTTAGATACCCTTATTTGCTCTTGGATTAGGGGATTTCACATCGTTTCTAGAGTTTCTTCGCGTCTCTAAAGTGAACTGTGGAATCATAACATTGATACATAAAGCTACAAGGTAGGCTTGTACAGAAGCTTCACACCGACTATCTTTCTCAGAGAAGTCATCCTGTAGCACTGGATTCTGATGAAATGAATAACTCGTTGGTCAAATAAATGAATGAATAAATGCATGGATTATTCACTCGATGAACTAAAGATTAACCACCATAAGGTTTATATTTCTTACTTAATGACGCTGCTTGATTAAGCATGCCTATCTTAGCACGGCCAAGTGCTGAGGGAGTTTTAGCCAAACGACTCCCGTCCATAAGACGACAGAAACTCTGTAAACTTCGTCTCTATACATCTTATAAATACACATTGTAGGCTCTAAAATAGTCGGCGAGAACTATATCTTGTAGTAATTCCGCCGTCTCTCGCTTAAAACCCTTAGGATATGTTCAAAAGACATTGTGTATTTATGATTGAGGAACCAATGGCCAGTTTAGTTAATTATACAGGTAAAAGGAGACAAATATTGTTTTATCTTTCGAACAGTTTGTCTGATGAGTGTTCTTGATTTTCTTTTCAGGTGGGTTGTTGATCTTGGTATCGCTGTTCTGTAGAATAGAAAAAAGGAGGATTGACTCATCACTTTTCATGATGTTAGCAAACGTTTATCAACAGAACTAATTATTAATTAATTTTCTTCCTCTGTTTTTTACGCTTTGTTTTTGTTTTGCTGTGTTGTTTTTTTGTTTTTAATTTTTTGTTTCGTTTTGTTTTAAACACTGTCCTTCCAAACAAGTTGCTTTCCTCCACTCGTAAACTACAGTAATAGGTAGCTTAACTTCCCTTAATGAAGCCCATTTATTAATTCATCTTTTGCTTTCATCGTATGGTAATTTCAGTTTTGCTTCGTCTTTGTGAATTCTCTAAAATACGATTACATTAAGATACTCATGAAGATTTAAAACGAAAAAAATAAAGATTATGATGATAATATTTACCTGCTGAACAAAGGCCACTACCTCGTTACCAGCGCTGTCGTTTCCGTGTACTGCTCTTATTCTAAAGAAGAACTGCTACTTGGTTGTATCAACGTGACTCACAACAAAATCACACCAAGGAAAACCCGTCGTATTTTCTTGAGAATTCCAGGCATCTCTTGATACTGTCGTCTAAGGAAGAGTATTGTATGAAAGTTCAGGATCTGGGAATCAGAGCCCTTAAATGATTGCAGTGTCACGCGCTATTTGCGGGTAATATGTGTGTTTTAACATCAAAATGAACTATCATTTCTAGCTATAGGTTCAATTATCGCTGATAGTCACACTATCCAAGAACACACTCACTCCCTATTGAGTATCTTACGTCCACTTTATCCCCAGCGATTTGCCAACCCGCTTCCAAGTCAATAAATTCTATGCTGATATCTTGTTTACTGTTGGGTACAAATAAGCTGGAAAGTGTTGTTAACAATTTGATTCCTGAATCTTCTCCTTCCTTACAAATCCGCTGCAAATTGAATAAAAGGAAAAATGTGAAGAGGCTTAACAGATCAAGTAAACAAACCAACATACAAACAAACAAGTCAGTCAAACATGCAAAAAACAGCAACAATAAACTAATTTATTAGAACAACTGTGAGCAAACTCAATTAGGAGACAGAAATGAGACAGAAATGAGACAGAAATGCTGGCCGAATTTAAAAGATTAATCTGAGGATGAAATATTTAGGGTCATTAAGGTAATATCCTTCCTTTTCTTCTTTTCTTTCTCTCCCTTTTTTTTTCTTTCTTCCTCTTTTTAACTTAACATTTAAGCCTAGAAAAAAAATTGTGACTAGGAGTGTGTTTCCTTGAGTGCCATTTCGGTGTCATCTATCAGCTAAATCCTAATCTTCTAGTCAAAGCCTTGCATTCGCTTCTAGTCATCTTTTCCTGTAACTCCAAAGGCTGCCACTTCAAATTTTTTCTTAGCACAGGCAAGGTTACCTGAACGTCATTGCGTTTTCTCTCCACTAGAACTGAAGTCTCTCAGGATCCCCAATTTGGATGGAACTTAAATTGTTCCTTTTTTAACGAGAAATTGCGATTTGTTAAAAAAGCACGAATACAGAAGAGAAACATTTACTTCTGGTTGTATCATAACTCCTCCAATAGGTTAAGAATAATCTCTCAAAATGGTTTAATCAGACAGAATTCGATTGCTAGTGGATTTTCACTTTATGTCCTTTTACTCTATGCTATTAGCGATGTTGTCGCTGCTGTTGTTGTTGTTGTTGGGTTTTTTTAATAGAAAAGAACAGGAATAAATCTTATTACCATTTCTCGCTTAGAGGGTGGTTGGTTGAGTTTTCCTTTGCTTCTCTCCTGTATGATAGAAATTGATAAATTAGTATATTTATTTTGATAGTTACACACTTTAGAGTTTCTTGAAAATTTCGATTTTAAGACACAATTTTTCCTTTTTGCCATCGAAGCGTAGATCCTAATATTCTCTCTGTCATAGCAAAATAGTTCATCTACTCTGTGTTGGTTGGGGAGGTAACTGATAAAATGTTTCTTTACAAGCGCATGCATTTTTCACATCTTTGCGGCAAAATAAAAATGGATTGGCGTCTGCTTGAGAAATATGTATTCGTGTGAAGTGATGAGAGTTTGACCAAAAGGAAACCTTTAGTAATTACAAGTTCGAAAGTATATCGGAGAGCTCGAGCTCCTACCACTCCTCGTTCCAATTCTCTGATCCTCTCTCTTCAATAACCTTCGTCTCCAGCGTCACAAATACACAGAAAATTCCATATCGTAGACCTGATCCTAGCAATTTGCCACTACTTCTGTGTTAGCCTGATCTCTCCCGTGCGATGCTGTTATTCCACAAAAGAGTGCTTGCTTCGACTTGTTGACGTGCTCGATGTTAAAGCCTGTAAAAGTTTCAAGCGAATGCCAGGCATCTTTTGCTATAACCTTCTGTAATTTGAGCACGATAAAAAAAATTAAGTTCAGGACAAAAACGTGCCACTCAGCGGAAGGGCCTAATGGGTGAAAAAAACAGTTTGTATACTCCTTAAGAGTCTTACGACTTTCAATCTGAACTGAAGGCGAAGAAAAAGAGGGTTTGCACGTCCACAACTAATCAAGGTAACTGATGACCAGGGAGAGGAATTGAGCCTCATTCTGAGATCAAAACCAGATGACTCTCCTCCAATTAGTGCCTCGGGAGAAGAGCTCCCCCTTAGGTCCTCATGCAATGTACAGATTAGCGTTATAAAATGAACAATGTGTATTACCTGGACTTTGTTTCCTTTGACTTTCCATCCAGTTTCAATGGGGTTGATTTCAATTCTGATATCTTCGTTACTGTTCGACACAAATGAATTAGCAAGTTGTTTCCAAAACTTTACTTCTTCGTCGCAGATTCTCTGTTTGATGTAAAGGAAGAACTCATCAGAAAACCTGCAATATTTTGTTTCGAAAATGAAGAAAATAATCCTTTAGTAGTCTTAAGGCATAAGTTATTTTGACCATCAATTGTTACTACATCTATTTCCTCAGCCTTCAAAAAACGTGTTTGATCCGGCATGTTTTACCTGACGATTGTCAACTACAACTTATCTATATCTCAAGAGAGAAAGGGGCATCGTGGGAGTTGAGTTTATTTGCTCTCAGTAAAATATAGTTTTATACTTCTCCTTGTTTCCTATATTTTTCCTTTTCGAAGATCACATACGGAATTCTTATCCTGTTGCCTTGTGTTAGATGTTTGTTTTGCCTTGTGTTTAGATATTCGTGGAAAATCAGTCCATTGTAAATTATCAAATTATGAGACAGCGCCAATATTCTCCATCATAAACGCCAAGCTGCGTCTTTTTGCGGAAGGTACCTCTTTTTAACGATTTGTTCTTTTCTAGGTTTTTTTCGTGTGCGACATTGCCAACTTGAAGTCAACAACCTGACCATCAATTTTTTAATAGATATATGCGACTTTAATGTTAAATCCATCTAATAATACTCCAAAAACTGAGTTTCTCATCGACGACGACAGGAATGTGGAGCTAGCTCCAGTTTAAAGCGTTAAACGAGAAAGGCAGAGCCAAGACCTTTTTTTGATTTTACAGTAATCCAATTGTCGTAGTCGTTGCTCGTAAACATTGTTGCCACCAATAAAGGGGAGTGTGGGGCACTTGATTTCTTTATTTAAACTTCATTTCGAAAACAAGGTTAAAAAAGAAATATAAATTCTGCGGATAACTTTTTAAAATCAATGCTTCGTAAAGATGAAAAACATACCAAACATTTACTACAGGTGAATGTTTGCTGTATCAAGTAGTGAGTTAATTTTAAGTACTTTTACAGCGCCTTTGATCCTATAATGTTAAAGGGCGCTATCTAAGTAAATAGATTATTATTAATTATTATTATTACCTTATAATCGCTTCTAGTTAACGTCGGCTCTCTCCCTTTTTCTCATTTGTTTTCTACGATTTTTTATGGTAAATAATCAAAGTGGAAATATCATTCATTGGTAGTTAACTGGAACTTCTTAATTTGATTCTATGTTGTTCTCTTATTGCCGACAAGTTTAGTCTTTGCCTCTACTCTTTCTGCTGAGCTTTTCTTTTAATCATCAATAAGCAAACAGTACGGGAAGTCCCTTGAGTTATGATTTCATAAACCCATCTTCAAAAGCAAAATCCGGAGATAAAAGAAAAGATTACCAGAGGGCCATGGTGAATACCATGATATGTTTTACACGTCATCTTACCTAAGAAACCTAAGAAATAGAATGAGACAAATATGCATTATAAAAGTCCCTTGCTGTCCCAAAAATAGAACGTCCTTCAACCTCCGTTTTACGGTCAAACAGAGAAACGATTAATTGGTTAAATTAAAACAAACAAACAAATTCTCACTGTTTTTAAACCCCGTTTGAGAGACAGTAGACTCTCGATCGATAACTCTAAAGGGATTGGAGTGATCGGCGCTGTAGTTAAAAGTATCCTAAATCAACGAACCCTTAATGGAACTCTGGATTGTGCACATTCCTAAAGAAGAATCTTAGGAATCTTAGGAAGTACACGACACAATAATACCCATTCCGGGGAATAACAATTTATTCCAACAAATTTAAGCCTTTGCATTACCGGCTGTATCTTGGTCCTTACTGTTAACAACCAAACTATTCCTAGCCTTTTCCGGTAATTAATTACATCTTCAAATATAAATACATTTCTTAACTGTCCTTTGAAATTTATCTGAAAACCATATATATATTACTCTTTAATATCTTAATTCACTTAGTTTGATTCCTTTCTTTTATGCATGACGACCACAATATATATTTTCAATTATGTTTGCATAAACCAAATACTTGTAAGAGTGTTGATATTCTGTCAACTTAAGTTTCAGTCCGGCTTTTTACACCGTTTCCATTAGATATTATTTGGTCTTTAATGTGTAGACAAAAACAAACAAATTTTTTGATCAATTTTATCTCTTTGAATGGTAATTCAGGATTCAGATCATGAGTAAATTGAGGCTGTTTGCTTTGGATTAAAGTTCAGTTTCCTTTCTATTGACTCAGCCAAAAGCCTGTCTTTTTTTAAAGACAACTACATATTTTTTGAAAAAACGTACTATGACAAAGAAGTAACACTGCTTTTGGGGTTTTTGAGAATTCACCATTAGGTTATGAAAAGTCTCTTGAAATTGTCATAAATATCAGAAATCTATTATTATTATTATTATTATTATAATTATTATTATTATTATTATTTTCTCCTACCTTTAAAAGCTAAGATGGTAATTTGCATTTTTTATCGGACGTCTTTTAGTAGACAGAATCAAAGAAGTCTTAAGTGACTAACTCCTACTTTCTTTAGCTTCGATAACTTAATGAACTTTATGAGCGAATTGTACCTCGCTTTATATCTGTCAGTCAGCTAGCTTTTCGGTGAAATGTGTGTTGGAAATTTGATAATGCAAAACATTGCCATTATTCTTTGGCAATGTATCCGCAAAAGACAACTCAGGTCTCACGAGCAAGCAAGGATATTTTAGTTATAACTATCCTGTGAAGCTGTCGATGACCTGGTCTCTATTTTGACGAATGGAGAACAACCCTAACATCACTTTCACTTTTCAAAAATGCAAATTGAATGAGATGTAAATTGTGCGTGAACGCCTGTAAGTCAAAATCTGAACTGGAATGCAATGGTTTTTGACATTATCAACTGTACGTTGTACATTTAATATTACATTCTTACTCAGTGAGTTTTGCTATTGAGAGTGTATCTTTCTATACGTAAAATTCGAGAGAAGGTAGAAGTAAGCACGTTGACACTATATAATTCTATAATTTTTTTCCTTAACTTATTCTAAACAACAATCATTGGTAATAAGTTACTCCGGATATTTATCATTTAAAACACCAATAGTAAACTGATTTTCAATTGACAACTACAACATATAAAGCGAACAGAATGTAATTCTTTTATCAATAAAAGTTGTAAAAGGGATTTGTGTTTATTTGCCAACTGATACGGAGATCCTTCAAATATTTCTTGATTTCTACTTAAGCTTTATTTTCTCGGAAGGTCTTGATTAGGTTTGGGTGGCAGTTGTGTTCAGCATGACCAGACTAAAGACGTTCTTGCTTCGCAACAAATGTTGACGTGCTGGGCTGATCCTAGTGACAAAAATAAATCGGTGGCAAATTTAAGTGACACAACGAACAAAAAATCTTACGGAGCTTAACTAAACATAGTTGGAAACAGTCATTTTGTCATTGGCTATCGGCTTATCGCTTTAGATTTCTTAAAATTGACTTTTTCCACAAAATACCGTCGTCAACATTAAAATTTTTTTTCATATTTGTTTTTTCTGTCATCAGGTGCCCTTCCATTATTGCTGTGGGTACAGAACAGAATAAAATAGAATAAAACAGCTCATACCTTTTAAACGTGTGCTTTTGCATCCTAGGGCCACAAGAGCAGCTAGGAAGATTAAGAAGCTCATCTCTGTAATGTAATTGATAAATAATTAGCAATTTATCAACTTGTTGCAACTTTTAGATTTTTTTCAATTTTTATTTTGTTCAATCAATCACATAATTTTCATTAGACATTAGTATGAATTGACGACTTGTAAACATTTAATTCAGCCTAGCGATATAGCCATAAATTGTTTAAGAGCATGGATCCGTCTTTCATGAGCAGAGAAGTGGTCAATTAACGCATGTCACCCAATTACTGTTACAGTATAGCCTTTGCAAAGACATTGTTAATCAGACAGAACTCGTTTGTTAGTGGAGGTTCTGTTTAAGTTCTTGTACTCAATGCTGTCGGCGATGTTGCTATTTTTATATTAAAAAGAACAGGAACAAAGTGTGTTACCATTTCTCACATAGGGGGTGGTGTTGTTCAGTGTCTGAAGCGTTTTAGATGGTTGGTTGAGTTCTCCTATGCTTCTCTCCTGTACGATACAATATAATGAATTAATATGCATGCCTTAATACATACTTTCTTTTTCTTTTCCCATCCAAAGGTTTGACATAATTTTTACTCAGTCATTGCAAAATAGTTTCGAAGTTTACCCAAACTGTGTTGTTTAGTGACTTAGCTGATAAATGTTCCTTTTAAACGGATTCCTTTAAAGACCTTGCTTTTTTTGGCATCTTATTCAGTTAAATATTTTTTATGGACTGGTATCTGTTTTTAACATTTCTATCCGTATTAGATGACAAGAGTATGACCAAAAGGAAACCTTTGTATAGTGATAATGAATTGGACAGCATATCGGAGGGTTGAAGCTCCCAACACTCATCGCTCCTATTGCCTGACCCTCTCTCTTTTACAACCTTCGTTTCCAGCGTCACAAATACATACAAAGTTCCATATCGTAAACCTACCTGTTCAAAATATGCCACTAGTTCCGTGTTAGCCTGATCTCTTCCGTGCGATGCTGTTATTCCACAAAAGAATGCTTGCTTCGATTTGCTGACGGGCTCGATGTTAAATTGGCAGTGAGGAAAGTCCTTGAAATTTTCAAGTGAGTGCCAGGCATCTTTTGCTGTAATATTCTGTAAATCAAACAATATAAAAAAAATTAACGGGAGGGCCTTAACGTCGAGGGAACGATACAGAAATTACACGCTCTATGAGTTCTACGAGGTTCAATCTCAACTGAGGTCGAGGAAAAAGAGGGTTTGCACCTCCACATCTGATCAAGGTAGTTCGGATGACGAGGGAGAGGAACTAAGCCTCATTCTTAGACTAACATCAGATAATTCTCCACTCATTAGTGCCTCGAGAGAACAGTGTCCCCTTAGGTCCTCAATATGTGCTAAGTGCATACCTGGACTTTGTTTCCTTTGACTTTCCATCCAGTTTCAATGGGGTTGATTTCAATTCTGATATCTTCTTTACTGTTTGACACAAATAAACCAGCAAGGGTTGTTAACAAGTTGTTTCCAAAACTCTCCTCTTTGTCGCAGACGTTCTGTTTGATGGAAAGAAAGAACTCTTTAGATAACCTGCAATATTTTGTATCGAAAATGAAGACAATAGCCCTTTAGTAGTCTCGTGTCATCAGCCATTGCAACCAGGAATTGTTACTAAATCTATTTCCTCAGCCTTCAAAAAATTGTTTAATCCGGCATGGTTTCCCTGGTGATTGCCAACCACAACTTATCTATATTTCAAGAGAAAAAGGGGCTCCATGGAGGTTAAGTTTGTTGTAAATAAACAAAATTGGACTCAAATTTAGGCCTTAAGCTGAAGTCTAGGGATGTTTTAAATTTTAAGTGTAAGTACCATATGTATTACCTTAAAAGCTATAGTCGAGTCATCTATGAGATAAACCTTTAATTTCCAGTCCCTTCCTTGGATCGGCTTTTTTCCAAAGATTGCCATTTTCATTCGTTTCTGGTCTTCTGTTCCTGGAATTCCAAAAGCTGCAATTTCAATGTCCTCCTTCAGTTGAGGAAGAGTCACAACAAAGTCGTTGTGTTTCTGTTCTACCCTGGCATCTGGAAAAACATCAGTGACTTCTCGCCAAACGCACGAGTTTGTAGTATTTCTCTCGTGGTGACTTGATGGTGTTCGACATTTGACAACAAATTTCCAGTCGTGTCCATGCGCTACTAAACAACTGTGCTCGATTACAACGGCAGGAGGAGCAGTGCTGCTTTTGAAGGCTTTGTATTTGCCACTGACTTGGCACATGAATGGTTTCCGAACCTCATTATTTGCTGACTCTAGTAAACCGAAATGTTATACAAATCTATAGATATTCACTGTGGGACTCTGTTCCATTATTTTTATTTTGTTTTATTTTATCTTTGTTCCTAAACTCACGCACTTACTTTGAGGCCGTAAAAACTCTCAAGGCTGACTTAATTGAACCTTGGATGATACTCATATGATGAGGTCACTTCCGTTTGATATTTCAAAATTAGCATATTCATTCTCCTCTTTGAAATTTAATTCTTTCTTCCAACATCTCTGACAATTTGAGTGCCTCTAAATGAATTATAGGTAAGGGGTGGGTCTAGTTTGTTTACCTCTGAGTTGTACATCCGGTCTTTCCTGAGTGAAATTATGCCTACTTGACACATCGTGATATTCTAATTTTTTCCTTCAATTTTCATGGAGACCGATGATCAAATGTAGTTGAAAAATTAAATATCTGCCCGCAAAACATAATTTTGCGTTTGTTTTTCACAGTCAAAATTGCTTGTTAAAAAAAATTTACTTTCACACTCACAAAAATTGTGAACCCTATGAAAAGAGAAGATTTCAATCTCACCATTTCCCATATAGAACGAATTTGTTTTAACTCCGCAGATTGGCAGTGATTGTGCTTGAGTCGTCTGCGCTCTCTGAGTACTGCGACGATATGTCCGAGCGATCCTATTTATATCATTCGAATGTATGGATGTGATCAAAATTAATCTTGCGGTGTAAACATTACACTACAAAAGGAAGGTCAAAGTCGGTTTCGTTTAAACGGGTTTTTTATTGTTAAGTCAGAAACCTAATATATCAAGCGCTTTGACGGAAACACTTGATATTAGCATTTGAAAAAAATCGGAAAATGAAAAGGGGTTTTTCCCTTGGTTTCAACTGACATCCCACGCACTACACTCATTTGTCCTTTGGTTGTCACCCTAGAAACAAACAGTTGCTTGTCTAGACACGTCTCTTTGGTTTTCGGTTTCAAAATAAATGTCCCCGAATTATTAAACATGTTCATTGCGCTTCGTTCAAGATTGAAACAAATGACAGCCTAACATTGGTCCTGGATCGTACTATTAGCAACATTAGACCTGGAAAAGATTTGTATTTCAACAAAATCTTATAAATCATCTTTTGATTTTCAAAGGGATTTTCCCTTCTGAAGAATAATGTGCTTATCAGGTACTTTTAGCGGATATCGATATTGATAACGGTTTGTTATGCAAATCTGCTGGGAAATTCCCTGAGCTGTGAAACTGGTAAACTTCTTATTTCCTCATTCGTGGCGCTTTCCGGTCACGAAATCTGGTAAAAATGGAAATTGTTAAGAATAGTAGCTAATTTCGAAAACGAAACTTCATTTCCCTTACTTTTAACTAAAGCTATTCTTGATTACAAAACGATCGTTCGAGAAAACGAACAGTCACGAGATTCTAGAAAAAAAAATCAATATATGCTTTATAAGGCGGTAAAGTAATAGAGGGTGACTTGCTAAGTTTATAAATCACAGGAAGGCAAAGGAGTGAAAATTTCCCATAGACTGCCTATCTGTTCCAAACGATTCGTCCACTCTGATAAGTTGTGAAGATAAGGAAGAGAATTGAAACACCATTGAAGTTGACTGACAGAGATCTAAAGACTTGTTTTGAAAGTTCTGAAGCACAACTCCTTTGGCCAAGTAGTAGGTTTTTTATGGAAATAGGCGAGTGTATTTAAGCATATTTGTGTTTTTTGGTTACCTCTGAGATAATTTGAAAGCGCAGCCTTCGTTAACGAGCCGGTTAAATGTTTTTGGGGTTTGTATTAATTTTTAGCCGATTTGGATTCGATGCCGACTATATTGTCCGTCTAATGATCTCTTCCTTTAATGCCAGAACGGAGCCGGTGCGTTGCTTCGCGTTAAAAAAGGATTTCATTTCAAACAAACAGCGAATATTTCATTAAATCACGCGATTTAAATAACCCTAAAAGTTCGGTCGTTTACGTGTAAACCAGTCAAGACATTTTACTGTGTTTTGCCCTTTTGATTTTTTTTTAAGAGCACAGTTAGAGAGTTCACATCTAGAGCTGCACGATATTTTAGGGCAAGTGACGAAATAGTGTTATGACGAGTTTTCGTGCTCTAAATTGTCGAACTTAATCGCTTGCAATTGGTTACAACTTGCTGAACCGGAAGTCGAAGGTGCTGTGTAATCTACAAGATAATAAGGGAAAAACCCTTTCGGTGGCCACGAGGAACATTAAATGAATACGTTTGTAAACGACAGAACAGAAGTGTTTCCTAGTCAGGGAGTTTTTATCAAGCAAATTTAGTTATTTTCTGCCAGTTCAGGAATTTCTGAGTAAAATAAAACGCTTTTGTGCGCGACTTCTATGAAGTCCAATGCGGAACTCAAGGGGATTCCCCTGAGCCCTAGCATAAAATCCCACAGCTTCAATCGCATCCCGGCCATTTGTGCCTCGGCTAAGAGAGGAGTGTTATTGAATATCTGTCAAGTCATCAAGAATAGGAAAGAACCAACTCATCGAAAGAAAGGGTAAGGCTGCTACATAGACCGATGTTTACATCCTTTGTCGCAATCTTTTTAATAGAGTTTCTTTCTCTTGGGATCATCGCGTTCAGCGATTAGAGAATGACTCTTTGTACTGATTGCCGTATTATGACCTATTATTTCCCTCTTTCTTCCGCCTGTACGCAAGTGCTACTACGTCTGATTTCGCTCGGTGAATTTGCCGTCTAGAAATCGTCAAATGAAATGAAAATTCGAAAATGAAGAAGGTCGGCCGCACTATCGTCATAAACAGACTAAAACATCGCGTGAGTAGATCTTTCGGTTTTTCTTTTTAAAGGATTTTTCTTGAAATCAGTGATCGTAATGCGTATTTTACCGTCACGGGATTTAGACACAATCACGCTATTTTAAAATGCCGGCCAGGGAATACTAGGTTGCTACTTTCACGATTCGTTTCAGCAAGAGAGAAAAAAATAATCGAGTTTTACTTTCTACATGTTTAAACGTATTTCTCCGGATTCCATTTTACCGGTAAATAAATCGAATGCACTGTGTTCTCAGAATACAGATGGGAAAAAACCCCTTTCTTGACCCATGTAACTAAAACCACAGATCAGAAAAACACTAAACAGAAACACAAATAAAAGGACAGAAATTAGATAAAAATAGATAAAAATGATATGAGTTAACTTTGTTGGGGGAAGTACAGTTTTTTGGGAATCCAAGGGCAATTTTACAGGAACTAAGATGAAACCGCTGTAGTTAAGGCGAGGTCTTCAGTTTATGAAGAAGTCGTTCGTGTTCTCCTTGCCCATCTATTTGCGTCACTTACTCGAGGGAAGTCTAGGGTATTGCCAACTCAACTCAACATTTAAGTGAGCGTGTTAACCGCCGAGATATCAAAACTGTGAGCCAGAGAAATCGGAAAAGATCGAGACGAAACAAAATCATCGCGAGAACGTATAAGTCTAGTGAGTCTGTTGATCACTCAATCCATGCTATTTAAATTTGCTTACGATTAGATTCGAAGATTGTTGATATCACGTTAGTGATGAGTCTTTACCAAGTTCATCTCAGACATACAGCGACTTGCGGTTTTATGGCTGATCTCTCAAGTTCAATCGGAGGGTGTTTATCCTAACTCGCAACCTGTTTACGTTTCAAACAGGGATATATTACCCTTTAGCCTGTATTGTAGGTACTTTTCACAGGACGTGTGTCATCTTTAAAAGGATGAAAAAACAGCAAAGGAAACATTCGAGGATAACTTGGGAGTGAGAGGAGACGGGATTTTTGTCCCCATCCCCTACCCCCTCGCATCATATAATTTGCTTCTTATCACTCATTCCCAGGCTTCCTCAGACAGCTAAACAAACATGGCTGACTAAGGGTGCACACTAGCGACCAAATGTAGGAAATGCACCGACCTGTGATTGGGAGATATAAATAGCATTTCAATTCCAGTTAATATTTAACAGTTTATACCAGTTAACTATTACATGTACCTTACTAGACAGACGACCCATATAAATATAAAGACCGTATATCGAAAGAGTTACGAAGTTCTCTGCCGTGTGAGTTTTGCTATCTGGACGTTGGGAATTGACTTACTTACATTTCTTTGAATGACTGTAAAAACTATAAACTTCACAGCGAAACTAGCCAAACAGACAATAGGATCGATGTGTCACGAGTGTGTTACCGGTGTGATTCCTGTGGAAAACCGCTGTGCTGACTAAATGAAGGAATTGCACCGAAACTTAGTGGGAAAACTGGTGTATGTTTTGGGTATCTTTTGTTAAAAAAGGAAGCGAATAGAAGCTATGATGCAATAAAAAGCGACATTTCTGAAATCTCGCCAAAGTTTAGATTAGGAACAATAAGAATAAAATATAGAAAAAACCAGGAAAGATTTATTACTCGACGTTTCGGGGTCATCGTGACTCCATTATCAAGAGACTAGTTTAAAAACATGCAAATAAGGAAAGGTACAAGAATAGCATAAATTAGACTGAACGGCTTAAACAAACACCTTGGCGCGGATGGAATCCGTTTGCACGTTCAGTGTTGGCTTACGCATGCGAATATACAACATTTCATTAATAAGGCAATCAAATTTGCCGTTACATTTCGTGATGACGTTGAATTGCTCGATCAAGCGTTCAGGCATTTCACTATTTCACTATTGTGGTCACTTACACGAGCGCGTAGAAGGGCACAAAAGGAAATCATCTTCTATCTACAAACACTACCACCTCCAGCACAATAGTGAAATGCCTGAACGCTTGATCGAGCAATTCAACGTCATCACGAAATGTAACGGCAAATTTGATTGCCTTATTAATGAAATGTTGTATATTCGCATGCGTAAGCCAACACTGAACGTGCAAACGGATTCCATCCGCGCCAAGGTGTTTGTTTAAGCCGTTCAGTCTAATTTATGCTATTCTTGTACCTTTCCTTATTTGCATGTTTTTAAACTAGTCTCTTGATAATGGAGTCACGATGACCCCGAAACGTCGAGTAATAAATCTTTCCTGGTTTTTTCTATGCCTTTGCTTTAGCAAATCCCTGCTGATCAAGAATAAAATAAACCCGGATATTTGACACATGCAAACGGTCTGAAAACGGTGCGATTCCTGTGGTACCGCTGTTCAAACTAAATGCAGGAATGGCACTGAATGACAGCCCGGACAACAATAGGTTAAACAGGAAAATGTGGGTGGTGCTTTACCGACGCTGCCGAACACATTCGAAAGATGGATTGTTGTCTGCACTAAGTTTGGGAACAATTTTTCAACGACAGCTTCATTAAAGATGAAGAAGGAAAAGGTAATTGAGGAAGAATAGTATTAGCCCGGTATTAGGAAGTGGACATTGCCCTTCACACTGAATTCAAATTTAACCAAAATGCTGAAAATCTACAATTGTATTGAGTGTTACCTGCTTGGATATGTTGCTTCAATGAAGGCATGTGCTCATAAACATGGGTAATGGTGTTTTCAACTGAAATCACATCAGTATTTGCACATATTAGGTGGCTATCTTAGTTTAAATGTTGTGATACAGTTAACCATATTTTTATTATTCAACTAGACAAGTTAATAAAACTTGTCACCCAATGGGTAATCTTATGAAAAGCTGATGTCCAGGTGCCAACAGCTGTGAGGCAAAGTTCTGAGTTTGAAACAGTTAGCTTGGTTCCCAAATTGAGCCAAAAATGCTGTTTCAGTGATACATGTTTTAGAAAGAATAATAATCAACTTTCGGTTGCAATTTGATACCTTAAAGTTCTTTTTGAATAAGCTTAACACAAATTGACAAACCTACCAATTGACATATAGGTGATATTTTCAGGAAAGCACAAGATAAGATACAATAAGATTAGATTACAATCTACAACAACCAGACAGATAGAAGGGGCTGATTCAAAATTTCTCATTTATCAGCTTTCATAGCATTTTCCTTTATTTCCCTTTTACAAAGTATCACAAAAATACAAATAATTTTTTGGAACCACACAATTAAGAGAAAAAAAAAGGCAATTATATTATTGCCATATCTAACATTGTGAATAAATTATGTAATGGCATTATATTTATAATTATCCTATTTTTTTAATTGTTTTTGCTTAAGTTTGATGCATAAACTGACTGATAGAAACAGGTAGATTAAATTTGAGTTTGATATCCTTCAGTTTCTATAAAAATTGTAAAAAGTGGGTCATCCATGTAGCTTCCAATTAGAAGCACTAACTGTTGCAGCCATTAGTTAAGTGTTCAGGAGGGAGGGGGGGGGGGGGAATGGCAGGTAGGTTCTATGCAAGATTCCTATGCTTTTGATTAACAGCTACATGCAAGACTACTTTTTTTTGTTTTTACAGAAACTGAAAGATATCAAAGGTTATTAATTTGAGGAACCCACAATAAAAATTTTAATGCCCCTTACACCTACTCTGGCTGCCACTGATCTGCATGCCCAGAGGCCTGGTCTGGATAGCTCTTCTTACATCCATCATTTTCACACTCAGATTTAAATTTTACAAAACTTATCTTCCTATGGGCCTTGAAATTAGAGTAATTTTTGTTGTACTTTGAACCTTTTTTGCTTCGTTTCACGTGTCGTATTCTTGGTCACAAAAAATAATTTTATCTGCACTTGTGGCTACATGGAACGTAAAATTCGTCATACTCACCAAAGATTGCATTTTAACCAGGGGGCTGTATCAAAGTTATCAAATAAGAAACAAATAGAACCGAATGAATTGCTATTTCACAGGTACGTGAGTGTTGTCCTCTCAAGCGAACGCAGAGAAAGCGCGGCAATTTCCCGCTTATTTTTAATGTTTTCAGTAGCCAATCAGAGCAGAGTGCAATTCCAGCATTTAGTCTGTACAGCGGCATTCACAGGAATCGCACCAGTGTACACCAATCTCTCCAACCGAACAACATGTCTCGTGTTCTTGATGTGTCACAAGCCCCCGTTTGAAATTCTACGAACGACTATTTTCTGTACATTTTATTGCTTCCATTGACCATTCGAAATGTACGTCAGTAAATGGGGGAAATTTAATTGCTATGATATGACAAATGATTCAGTGTTATTCTCTTGTGCGTAAAGCTTCGAAATGATTTCTGCGAAATTCGACGCTGTCTATAAGCTTTTTATAAAATCGTTGCGACACACAAGCGTAGCTTATTGATGAGATGCTTATCGTCGTTTGGGATCTTTCTATTAATATCATACCAGTATTTTGTTTGACTTTGTTTACAGTAGCTCTTAAATATTAACTGGAATTGAAATGCTATTCATATCTCCCAATCACAGGTCGGTGCAATTCCTGCATTTAGTCGCTAGTGGGTGTAAGATATTGGCAAGAATAGCTCACGGTTATGTCTCTTAATTCGGCACAAAATAAGTGGTTAACCTACTTAGCTCGACGCTTTCTCTTAAATGAATGTGTTTTCTTCCCTCTTCTAACAGAAAGATGTCTGACGACGTGTCGCTGAGGAGACAACGAGCATGCTTGGGTGAGGGCTGCGACGATTGTTATGTCATGGACATGTACAGTCTTGTGCAACCAGGACAGCATAGCAACTCTGAGCTTCGCAAGCAGCTTTTCCTCTATCTGACCAAAGATGGAGGCCGGGAGAGAAAACGTTTTCTACAGGTATCTTATAAGAAATGTGATGAAGAATATCGTTGTCGATAAGAGTAAAGACCACGCTAAACCACTGTTAATTTGTTTTTAACCACAATATAGACGTCAAATATAAGGATTCGTTTAGTGCCTGACAATATGCGAGCAGCGTTGTCTGTACTCTTATCGACAACGGCAAATTGGCCTATCAGATCACGACATTACTGCCAATTGTAGAAAAAATTAATACGCTGTGATGGTTCCTTTCCAGGAGAGATGCTGGATCATAGTTCACTTCTCTCCAAATATCTAAAGAAATGGAAACTTCAGCCGAATTCATCGATTGCGGAGATGAAGTCTTCTTTAAGAAATCGAGAAGTACTTCGAGAGGGTTGGGGGGGGGGGGAGTTCTGTCAGTTATTTAGCATTTGAATTTCAGTTTTTATTGCCACAATGCAACCTTCGGAATGAGCTGAGAATTTTTGCTTTTTTTAGAGAGTGATAATGAATGGGAAAAAACATTGTGCAAAATGCGTTTAAATTGGCTAAACCTGATGAGTAATTTTCCAATCTGGCTTTTCCATAATTCCATGTAGCTTAGTTGGCTACTGTTGGGTTAATGAAGACAAACACCCTCCTACTTATGCATTTCTTGATTCTCATCACTTGATTACCGTGTGAAGTAGTAAAATTTTGAGGAAAATTTGAATTCAAGTCACATCTGGGACTGAAATGACTTGACCATGAGTTTGGAACTGAATAACAAATGAGGTATTGTTGTAATGCTGTTTTTAGGAGGAACAAACTCGACTTGGCTTGATCAAGGCATACACTGATCGACTCTGTTTAAAAGAGAAAGGAGCCAAGACAATTATTGCACATTTGAAAATGGGAGATTTTCAAGCCGTAAAAAAGGTATTAACTGATTTCTGTAAACTCCATTACAACGTAACAGTAAAGGAGTTAGATAGCAACTTAAACATGTGCTTTCTCAGCTAAAGTACTAGTTAAAAATACTAGGGTGAAAAATAATACCAAGAAGGCAATTTTGAAGAAAGAATTTCATGCAGTGAGATTGAAGAAAAGGTCATGTATGTAATCAAGTTTTGTGTAGAGATGGAGTTTCAACTGAGGTTATATTCTTCCGTTAAAAAGTTTGTGATTAAAACTGTTTTGTAGTTGTCCTGCAGACAGCGGTCATCTGATCACTGCACTTTGGGGCCCCTTCAACGAGTGTGACTGGTCTCTTAAAGGATTTTGTTTAACAGACTTTTTTTTATATTGTTATTGCATGCACTGACGGACGCAGCTGGAGAGAACAAAAATCGACGAGTTCAAGCTACCAGAGAAACTCAGCTTTACTCTTCCGCTTGGTAATGCAACTTCTCTGAAGATCGCCGCATTACTGACGAACGAACAGAATAAGAGTCTGCTTGAAACAGAGCACTTTGAGGTGAAACTGCCGGTGGTAAGTGATGTAAAATCAATCGATCGTCAAAATAACAAAATATATAATCAATTGGATAATGATAAATTCACCAATCAATTGAACCTGCAGGTTATCCTTTTGTGGAATTGTTTTGATTATTTACAATGACAAAAATGAATTGAGGGAACAAATGACGTCAGGAATAAGTAACGACGCTTGAGAAACACCTTTCTTTGACAAACTGATAAGTGAAAATTAATGAGAAAGCGTGACATGGAAAATTTTCAGACCGCGCAAAAGGTACATATTCATATTCTTAAGGTTATCTGCTGAAATATACGTTAGAAAAGGATCGCGATCACATCGAATGTTCATGGATTAAAGTGCAGTGAAATTAGCTGCTGTGTGTTGATTTCATGAGGTTAACACCTTCTTTACCTTCTATCTACCATAATAATAATAATAATAATAATAATAATAGCTTAATAATATTTTTATGTTAAGGAATTTAGGAATTGCCATAGTTCGCTCAATATGGCGAAGTGTATTAAGAACGAGTATCTGGAAGAATCAAATATCTTGGGAAATGAAAATTTTCAACTCCCCTTCAAATTTTGCATGCAGTTAAGCACTCAGGGGGGATGCACAAAAATGCCCTTTTTAAAGGTTGCAACACTCTTGGCTGCTTGTTCGAGGCCTGGGGCCTCATTTTCATACAAAAACATCGCAGAAAGTGTAAAATGTTTATTTCTCTATCTCAAGCTAAATGCAACATTACAGATTGGTACTTCTAGCATACATAGTGACATCATTTGTCTTTAACTACTTTGATGCATTCTATTTTCCCTGGGAGTGAATGTGAACATACCAGCAGTTTATTCATCTTGGTACAGTTTCGGTCGTTTTTGCTGTAGGGTAAAACGGGGAAAATGTTTGTCTAAATTTCTCCAAAAGTACACCGATTCTGGAACTGAAACTACGCACTTAGTTCTTTATAACATTCTAGTTTTTAAATATGGAAAAATCTCTGCGGGTCGGCCCCTACTTTTCATAGTGGCAATTCGCGAACGAAACTCAAAAATCAGATATTGCATAAATTGGCAATGTTTACATCAAATGTTCTCAACAACAAACGTTTCAGACAAATGAAAAGTACAAGACTTTGAAAGAATGTTATCTTCTGAGCAATATCCCAAAGAGAAATTTCGCCTCTAGCTTTTATATTTTTAAAAAATTTGATCAACCTTCATGGAGCACTACCCGACGTAACTACAAACATGTACCTTAAACGTGCGCATATCATCCAGATTCCGAATACTGTACCTTCTTTCATGGGAATTTGAGCTATCCGAAATCCTCTGATGATACACCGTTATACTTGTCTGTCATTTGAAACATGTTAAAGTTAGCTGATCTACACGAAACTATCGTAACACCAGTCATTTGTGACAAACATGTATGTTATCTTAATAGCATGACGCTGGATTTCTCCATGAAGTTTCCATAAGATCGCTCCAAAGAAGACGAGAAACGGACATTTTTCGATATTGCAGCAGATTTCCGCGCATTCTGAAATAAAACAACCGAAAAAAAAAAAAATAAGAGAGGAAAACCCTGATTAAACGTTCGTAAACATTGAGAGTGAGGACAGAGCTGAATAACGTATACGCATGCGCCAGGTTTTGCCGCGGAAACACGGATTTTGAGTCGTTCCCATGGTTGATTTCCTATTCTGTTGCTTCGAGGCGTCGTTTTCCTTGCCACTTTTCTTTTACAGAACAACCTCCAAAAACTTTGTACACCCGCTAAAGATTTTCAAAAATAAATTTTGCCCGTAAAACCTCTTGAAATAGGAAAATGCCTTCGACGAAAACAGTGTTCCTTAGTTTAAAAGTCAGCCCACATTATTTTCCGCTAATTTCGTTAAATTTTAGACCTAGGACATTTGAGCCCGCGTTCTTGACCGCATTGCCTCTGACTTAGCAATTTATTATTCAGCTCTGTCAAGAGTGAGAGTGTAAATCACAACTTGTCAGCGGTAGTACTACATGTAAAACCCACCACTCGCGCGAAAACTATACCCTTATTACAGCAAATGGAAGAGGGATTTTATAATAATCATTTTCCACAAATTCAGCTTTTTTCAAGGAATCTTTTACATGCTTGAACAATATTTTGGCTTTGAGCCTTGAGATTTCTTTTTCTTGGAAATAAAATGCTATAGTAAGTGCCTACAAAATTACAAATCGGTGTCGCATAGACCGAGGAGTACAGATTTGTCACTGATGAACCAACGGGCATAATCTCCTCAGTTATTAGCACGATAATCTCCACAAACTAACGTTATTGGACCGAACGATCTCCTCCTTCTTCCTGGTGAGCCGGCCACCTCAGGCAGAAGTTAGAGACCTTTGACTTCCTGTCGTGTAAATCACCGGAAGATTGCGTTATATTCATCTTTCTTTAAGCTTACAAAAGATATCCAGGAGAAAAATTGTGGAAAATAATCGTGATGAAATCACTGTTCTTTTTCTTGAAGGACCTGAAGCAATCCAGATTACATATTAACCATGAGGAGTTTCATTCCAGTTATGAGTTGAGCTTTGCATGTGGATAATTAGTAGTTTTGAAAGGTGGAATTATGACATTATGATTTTATTGAACCTTTTATTTCGAACTTTGTTTTGATGTTTTCTTGATCGAGACATGGAAGGAAACATTGACTTACAAGATTGTACTTCGGCAGTGATAAGTCTCACGTTATCAGATCTTATGCAAATTTTCTGACAGTTTTCTAACAGTTTTCAGATGATTCGAAATATTTCAGTTCCTGTCACCCGGAAATGACAACTGCCTGAAGCTTCTCTTTGTAAGGAGAGGTAATACATCGTACAAATTGCTATTGCGGCAACTAGGTTTTACATGTAGTACCACCGCTGACAAGTTGTGATTTATACTCTCACTCCTCACTCTAAATGTGTAAGAGCGTTCAATCAAGGTTTTCCTCTCTTTTTTTTCGGTTGTTTTTACTTCAAAATGCGCGGAAATCTGCTGCAATATCCAGAAATTTCCATTTCTCGTCCTCTTTGAGCGACCTGATGGAAACTTCATTGAAAAATCCGGCGTTACGCCATCGTGATAACGTACATGTTTATGACAAATGACCGGTGTCGCGATAGATTCGTGTAGATCAACCAACTTTAACATGTTTCAAATGACAGACAAGTATAACGGTGTATCGTCAGAGGATTTCGGATAGCTCAAATTCCCATGAAAGAAGGTACAGTATTCGGAATCTGGATGATTTGCGCACGATTTAAGGTACATGTTTGTAGTTACGTCGGGTAAATATTAAAACATTAAATATTAAAGCTAGAGGCGAGATTTCTCTTCGGGATATTGCTCAGAAGATAACATTCTTTCCAAGTCTTGTACTTTTCATTTGTCTGAAACGTTTGTTGTTGAGAACATTTGATGTAAACATTGCCAATTTATGCAATATCTGATTTTTGAGCTTCGTTCGCGAATTGCCACTATGAAAAGTAGGGGCCGACCCGCAGAGATTTTTACATATTTAAAAACTAGAATGTTATAAAGAACTAAGTGCGTAGTTTCAGTATCGGTGTACTTTTGGAGAAATTTAGACAAACATTTTCCCCGTTTTACCCTACAGCAAAAATGACCGAAACTGTACCAAGATTAAAAATCTATTGGTGTGTTCACATTCACTCCCAGGGAAAATACATTGTTACCATGACAACAAGAGTGTTGCAAACTTTAAAAAGGGAATTTTTGTGCATCCCCCCTGAGTGCCTAACTGCATGCAAAATTTGAGGGAGGGGTTTAAAATTTTCATTTCCCAAGATGTTTGATTCTTACAGACACATTCTTAAGATTGAATTAAGGGATGTTAGATGTTTTGTTACGTTTGAGCGTTTCAATAGTGACATATGGAACCTTAAGTATTGAGGTTTTTTACTTCATAGCGATTAAGTTTAAGACTTTTATTGCTATGACTAGGAATTGCTAAAGGAATTTTAACTGTAAGGACTTTGGTCGGTCCATCGGTTGGCTACGGCTTGCCGCCCAATCACTGTTTAGGATATCTGGGCATCCAGAAGTTTTTACTGCCATGTAATAGGTTTTTATTTAGAGAGGGTAAAAACACTTAACAGTAACCCCAAGACATTGATGACTCTGTGGGCCTCAAAAACCTTACCACCCTAGTAGGAAAAAGTGTTTCATCGATAAAGAATAATCAGTTTACTTAAATTTTTCCCGCTAGACTCATCTGGAAGAGACAAAACCAGCGGTTGAGCATGACCACACCTCTCAGTAAATAAAAGAACAGAGGTTCTATCAGTGAAGGGGTGGAGAGACGCGCGACGCTGTGGTCGCGACTCGCGCCAAATGCCGTGATTGGACGCACTACTTTAGTCGCCCGAGGTGGCGGCCTGGGGACTGTCCAGGGTCGTGAGCCTGCAATGTTTTGCAGATGACGCAAGTGCGAAGCCCTATGTTGACGGCACAGACGGCGGTGGAAGACGTCTTATCGTTATAAGTCTCTATGGTAGATCATTATTTGCAGCGTGTATTGTTTATCCACGCTCTCCGGATTAGTAAGAACTGATGTAAATATAGCGACTCAACATAGTTTTATCGAGAAGAGCTTTGATCACCTGTAAACAAAATCTCTTCGATTGTAATCTACATCATCTGAAGACTTTTTTTAGTAAGGCATCGTAACCAGAATGTTATATATCAGCACAGTTTTAATGCTGTGTTTGCTGTAGTAAAATAAAGATAGTTATGCCGAGGTCAAGTTTCGTTTATTTCTCCTTCTTTTTCCTTTTTTGTTTGTTTTTTTTTTCCGAGGGGGAGGGGAGGGATAGAGGGAGGAGGGGAGTGGGGTGTACGTGAATGTACTGATGCATGGGTTATTAAGGCTTGAAGGCAATGGGTCGAATCATGAATCAATATTTGTGGTCGTATGGTTACAAGGGTACAGTGTTTCATTATTTTCAAATTTTTCACTCTAAAATTGTTCAAGTCGCAAAGGCGTTCTACACTACCTAGTTAACTACAACTTTAAATGGAATTTAAATGGAACTCAAACGCATTTTTCGAGAGGAATCTAAGGATGAAATCGATATTGAAGATTCTGAGCCCATTTCAAGGAATGAAAGTGTATTCGAACAAATTAAACATTTATATTACCTGTATCTTGGTCCTTCAATGGTAACAACCTAACTGTTACTGACGTTTCCCGGAAATAGATTACACCACAGTTTAAAAATACGTTATATACTTAAGTAAGGTGATGAAATAGAAATGAAATTAATCAAATAGACGGTATATATTTCACTGCAACATATTAATCCACTTAGTTTGTTTCCTGATATGCATGACGACCACAATATACATTTTTCATCCTGTTTGCATAAACTAAATTTTTCATGTAAGAGTTTTAAGATATTCTGCTCTCTTCTTAAGTTTCAGTCGGGCTTTTTACAGGTTTCGCTTACATTCTATAAAGCAATTCTTCCGTCAATTTCCACCCGATGAAAGAGTTGAAAACATTTGAGTGAGAAAATATTTTATTACCCCTAACGGGAAGAGCTGAAATCTCTGAGGATCCCTGCTTTCAATATAACTTAAATTGTTTCCTTTTTTATCGAGAAATTGCAATTCGTCAAAAAAGTGTGGACACAAAAGACATTTACTTCTGGTTGTATCATAACTCCCCCCAGTGGGTTAAGAATGATCACTTGAAAGGGCTTTTAAAAACAAAATTTTTTTTTCTTAGTTCATTTTGCACTAGTCAGTCGCTTCACTAGTCAGAAAAAGTAGAACGTAAGAATTGTTCAGTTCTTAATGTTTTTACCTTTGCAAATGAGGGATCTAAATTAACTTCCAGGCAGGTGACCTGGTTCTTGCTTTAAATGTCAGTCAGCTTTTTAGGTGCGAGAGCTTCAGGCGCTAAACAGGCTTGAAAACATTCTTCCGTGCAGAGTTAAGGAATTATTGTATCGAGCGTTTGCTCTGCCTCATTTTTAATACTGCAGTCAGATATGGCATCATTGTGGCTCGAGAAACACAGAGAAAATAGAAAAAGTAAATGAACGTGCATTAAGACATGCTTCAAAGAAAAAATATCAACATATCATTAACTGCTAAAGCGAGTAAGTTTAGAAAACCACGCAAGAAAACAGTCGTGTCCAGGACATGTTAACAACCATAAACGCCTGTTTCCAAGGCAACGCGCGCCCCCACATGCATCAAGGAACTTGTTAAAGTAAGAAATAATAATTTTGATTTAAGGGGAAATAATATGCTATCGCTACCAAAAGTAAATACCACAAAGCATGAATTGAACTCTTTTAAGTTTTTCCCCGTAAAACAATGGAATGGGATTCCAAATGAATTGCGCTTAAACTGAGCTCGAGGCAGGGAGGAACATTACGTTTTTAGTTACTTAAATCTTGTAATTTTGTGGAAAACCTGTAAGCTATCTTCAGCTTAGTGTTTCTACCCACGTTAAACAAAGATTATTACGTCACGAAACAGTGCGGATGTTAATGCAAGACATTTTGCCCTTCCTCTTTGGCAATGAATCTACTCAAAACTGACCAACTCTCGTAGACAAGGTATTGATCATTTTGTAATGGCTTTTCTCAATGTCACTGTCGATGACTTGTTATTTATTTTAGACAAATTAAAAACGTCCCTAACACTGCTTTCACTCTACGTAAATGCAAATAAAATAAGATAAGAATTGTGAACGCCTGTAAGTCAAAATCTCAACTGGAATGCATTGGTTTATCGCATAATCCACTGCGTGTTTACGTTTAATATATCATTCTCACTTAGTGAGTCTTAAAACTGAGTTAGAGTATTTCTTTAGTTCCGAAAAACTCGAGAGAGGGTAGCAGTCAGTTCTGTCAATTTTTTTTTTTTTTTTTTTTTTTTTGTAAAATTGTCTCAGACAAATACCAATCGTTGGTAATAAGTTATTCACTATATCTTTTGTTCAAAAAATTTATAATAAAAGTTTTGACTGGCAACTAAGACAATTGTAAAACGAAATGATTTTGTATCTATATTGTAACTGATAAGGAATTCGTTCCGATATTTATTAATTTCCACTTTGTTTTCTCGGAATGTCTTGATTAGGTTTAGGTGGCAGCTTTATAGAATATAGACCGTCTTTCTTCGCAACAAACGTTGACATGCAGGCCGGCTGATTCTGTTAACAAAAATAAATTGGTAAAAAATTGAGTAACACAATAAAAAATAATCTCACAGAGTTTAGCTAAACATAGGTTGGAAACAGATATTTTGTCATTAGGTATAGGCTTGTTGTTTCAGATTTCTTAAAATTAGAATTCTTTCCACAAACACGTGAACATATTTTTCTTTATCTTTGTTTTTCTGTCATCAGGTACATCAGTTGCCTATCATTATCAGAACAGAAACAGAAACAGAACAGAATACAATAAAAAAAAATGCATACCTTTTAAACGTGTACTTTTGCGCAGTTCACGGGCCACAAGAGCTGTTACCAAGATGAACATCATTCCCAAGGAGCTCATCTCTGTAATGTAATTGTTACATATTTAATTAGCAATTCAGCAGCCTCTTTCCAACTGGTACGCCTTTCTCAACTCTTTTTTCCGTTTTTTAATCATAGTTTTCAAGATTAGACGTAAGCATGAATTAAACAGAACAGAATGCATTAGAGTAAAGAGCTCCTACCTTTTAAACGTGTGCTTTTGCATTCTCGGGCCACAGGAGCAGTGACTAAGATTAACATCAGTTCTAAGGTGTTTATCTCTATAACACAAATTTTAAATAATTAGCAATTTACTTGCCTGATTGGAGCTGTTATACTTTTTCAGTTTTTTTTTTTTTTCGTTCAATCAATTTCATAATTTTCAATATCGAACATTAGAATAAATTGGTGGATTGAAAACATTGAATTCAACCTAGCCACAAAGCCATAAATTGTCCAAGAGCATGGATGCGTCTCTCATGAGTAAAGAGGTGGAAGTGGTAAATATCCAAGTGACCTAATTTCTGTGTAACCTTTTCAAAGGCCTTATTAATCAAACAGAATTTGATTGCTAATGGAGGTTTACTTTATGTCTTTGCACCCAATGCTGTTGGCGATGTTGTTGCTACTGTTATTGTTTTTGTTGTTGTTGTTGTTGCTTTTTTTTTTGATAGAAAAGAACAGGAATAAATCTTATCACCATTTTTCGCATGGAGGGTGGTGTTGTTCAGTGTCTGTAGTGCTCTAGAAGGTTGGTTGAGTTCTCCTCTGCTTCTCTTCTGTAAGATAAAAATAGTAAATAAATTTGTTTATTTTGATACATACTTTCGAGTTTCTTGAAAATCTTGATTTCAAGACATTATGTTTCCTTTTTGCCATCGGCTCGGAACGTTGACCCTAATCTTCCCTCTGTCGTACCAAAATAGTTCCGAAGTTAACTTACACTGTGCTGGTTAGTGAGGTAACTGATAAAATGTTCCTTTTCAAGCACATGAATTTTTTCACATCCTTGCAGAAAAATAGTTTATGGATTGGTGCCTGCTTGTGAAAAATATATTCGAATGAGTGATGACAGTTTGACCGTTTGACCGTAAGGAAACCTTTATTAATTATAAGTTCTATAGTATATCGGATGGTTCGAGCTCCTAACACTCCTCGCTCCAATTCTCTAACCCTCTCCCTTTAACAACCTTTGTCTCCAGCGCCACAAATACATAGAAAATTCCATATCGTAGACCTGCCTGTTCAAAATATGCCACTAGTTCTGTGTTCGCCTGATCTCTTCCGTGCGATGCTGTTATTCCACAAAAGAATGCTTGCTTCGATTTGCTGACATGCTCGATGTTAAATTGGCAATGAGGAAAGCCTGTAGAATTTTCAAGCGAGTGCCAGGCATCTCTTGCTGTAATCTTCTGTAAATCGAAAAATATAAAAAATTAATTAACGTGAGGGCCTTAGCTGTAGGGGAACGATGCAGAGATTACACGCCTTAAGAGTCCTACCATGTTTAATCTCAACTGAGGTCAAGGTAAAAGAGGGTTAGCACCTCCACATCTGATCACTGAGGTAATCGATGATCAGCGAGAGGAACCGAGCCTCATTCTGAGGCCAAAACCAGATGATTCATTTCCCACAAGTGCTTCGAGATGTAGAACACCCCCTTATAAAACGAACTAAGTGTATACCTGGACTTTGTTTCCTTTGACTTTCCATCCAGTTTCAATGGGGTTGATTTCAATTCTGATATCTTCGTTACTGTTTGACACAAATAAACCAGCAAGGGTTGTTAACAAGTTGTTTCCAAAACTCTCCTCTTTGTCGCAGACGTTCTGTTTCATGGAAAGAGAGAACTCATCAGAAAACCTGCAATATTTCAGCATCAGCCATTGCAACAAGGAATTTTTAAAATGAAATTGGGCTCAAATTTAGGCCTCAAGTTGGAGTCTAAGGACTGTATAAGTTTAAGTACCATGTGTCTTACCTTAAAAGCTATATTCGAGTCGTCTATGAGATAAACCTTTAATTTCCAGTCCCTTCCTTGGGTCGGCTTTTTTCCAAAGATTGCCATTTTCATTCGTTTCTGGTCTTCTGTTCCTGGAATTCCAAAAGCTGCAATTTCAATGTCCTCCTTCAGTTGAGGAAGAGTCACAAGAATGTCGTTATGTTTCTGCTCTACTTTGGCATCTGGAACAACCTCATTCACTTCTCTCCAAACGCACGAGTTTGTAGTATTTCTCTCTTGGTAACTTGATGGTGTTCGACATTTGACAACAAGTTTCCATTCGTGTCCACGCACTACTAAACAACTGTGCTCGATTACAACGACAGGAGGAGCAGTGTTGCTTTTGAAGGCTTTGTATTTGCCACTGACTTGGCACATGACTGGTTTCCAAACCTCATTATTTGCTGATTCTAGTAAACCAAAATGTTATAAGAGTCTATATATATTCAATGTGGGACTCTGTTCCATTATTATTATTATTTTATTTTATTTTATCTTCGTTCTTAAACTAATGCACTTACTTTGAGGCCGTAAAAACTCTTGAGGCTTACTTGATCGAACCTTGGATGATCCTCATATGATGAGGTCACTTCCGTTCGATATTTCAAATCAGCCAACGCGACAGTTTGAGTACAAATTAGCATATTAATCCTTTTCTTTTAAATTTGATTCTTTCTTCCAACATCTCCGACAATTTGAGCGCTTGAAATATTTCATCCTCGAAGTCCATCGTTGTACATCCGGTCTTTCTTAAGTGAACATTTGCATACATAACACACTGTCATATTCTCCTCTTTTTCTTCAGTTTTCATCGACACTGATGATCAAATGTCGTTGAAAAATTATACATCTACCCTTAAAACATAATTTTGGATTTGCTTTCCGTAGTCAAAATAGCTTGATTTAAATTTTTTAGTCTCACACTCATTAAAATTGTGCACCCTATAAAAAGGAAAATGTTTAATCTCACCATTTCCCATACAGAAATAGTTTGTTTTAACTCCGCAGAGTGGCAGTTAGTTGCTTGAGTCGTCTGCGCGCCTTAAGTACTGCAACTATTTGACGCCAAACTCCAGTTTATATCATTTATACGGATGGTGTGCTCAAAATAGACCTTATGGTGTAAACATTACATCAGAACAGGAAGGTCAAAGTCAATTTCGTTTGAACAAGTACACATTGTTAGATCAGAATTTAATATTAATACGCTTTGACGATAACACTCGATATTAGCATTTGAAAGAACCGAAAATAAAAAGGGGTTTTTCCCTTGGTTTCAGGTGACATCCCACGCACTGAAAACATTTGTACTTTGGTTGTCACCTGAGAAACAAACAGTTGCTTGCTTAAGCACATCTCTTTGGTTTTCGTTTTCTAAAGAAATGTTTCTGAATTATCAAACATGTACATTGCGCTTCTTTTAAGATTGAAAAAAATGACAGCCTAACATTGGTTTTGGATCACACTCTTATAAACATTAGGTTAAACCAGGAATAGCTTTGTATTTCAACAAAATCTTATAAAATACTTGAAATGTTTTCATCTTTTGTTTTTCAAAGGGATTTTCCCTTCTGAACAATAAACTTTCGTGATTCTACCCGGTCACGAAGTCTGGTAAAAAATAGAAATTCTTAAGAATAGTAGTTAATTTAGAAAATGAAACTTCATTTTCCTTATTTAGAACAAAAGTTTTCGGACCGTACGAGAAAACGAACAGTCACGCGATTCTGAAAAAAAAAAAAAAAAATCAGCATATTTATGCATTGTAAGGCGGTAAAGTAATAGAGGGAGACTTGCTAGGTTTATAACTCACAGGAAGGCAAAGGAGTTAAAATTTCTTATATACTGTCTATTCAAAACGATTCGTCCACCCTGATAAGTTGTGAAGATAAGGGAAGAGAATTGAAGAGATACGAAGAGAATTGCAACACTACTGAAGTTGACCGACAGCTAGAGATCTAAAGACTTGTTTTGAAAGTTTTGAAGGTCAACTCCTTTGGCTAATTGGTAGGTTCTTTATGGAAATAGGTGAATGTATTTAAGAATATTTGTGTTCTTTGCATTGGTTACCTCTGGGGTCGTTTGAAAGCGCACCCTTCGTTAAAGAGCCGGTTGAATATTCATTGAGGATTGTTTTGGTGGTTTGTATTTATTTGAACCGATTTGAATTTGATTTCGACTATATTTTCGTCTTATAGTCTCTTTCTTTAATGTCAGAGTGGAACTGATGCGTTAAAAGTGCTGTGTAATAAAATAAAAGGGAAAACCCCTTTCGGTGGCGCACGAGGAACATTAAAGGAATACGTTTGTAAATGAAGCAAGAGAAGTGTTTCCTAGTCAGGGAATTTTTATCTAGCAAATTTAGCTATTTCCTGCCAGTTCATGAATTTCTGAGTAAAATTAAACGCTTTTATGCGTGACTTCTAGGAAGTCCAAAGCGGAACTCAAGGGGATTCCCCCGAAACACAAAAAGCAGATAAAGACTAAGCCCTAGCATAAAATCACACAACCTCAATCGTATTCCGATCATTTGTGTCTCAGCTGAGAGAGGAGGTGTGTTATAGAATATCTGTGAACTCATCAGAATAGGAAAGAACTATCTCAGAAAAGAAAGTGTAAGGCTAATACAATTAGGGAATGGCTCTCTGTGGTGAAAGGTGATTATCTACACTCTAACGTACTTAATCTATCATACGCAACCCACTCATGGCCGTATTAGTTCGTAAAATATTCTTTACCGTAGCGCACTACCTCTGATTTCGATCGGTGTGTTTGCCGTCTCGAAATCGTCAGATGGAATGAAAATTCGGAAATGAAGAAGACCGGCCGCACTCTCGTCATAAATAAACTAAAACTTCACGTGAGCAGACGCTTCGGTTTGTCTTTTGAAAGGATGTTATTGAATTCAATGATGCGTATTTTACCGTCACGGGATTTGGACACAATCACGCTATTTTAAAGTATCTGTCAGGGAATACCCAGGCTACGACTTTCATGATTCGTTTCAGTGAGAGACAAGAAAATAATCGAGTTTTTACTTTCTACATGTTTAAACGTATTTCTCCTGGTTCCAGTTTACGAGTGAATAAATCGAAAGTGCTGTGTTATCAAAATACAAAAGGGAAAAACCCCTATCTTGACCCATCTAGCTAAAGCTACCGATAAAAAAAAAAACAAATAAATAACGCAAAGAAAAGGAACTCGTCTCGACAATTCAGTGAGCGTGTTAACTGCCGAGATACCAAAACTGTGAGCCAGAGAAATTGGAAAAGACCAAGAAGAAACCAAATCATCGCGAGGGCGTGTAAGTTCAGTGAATCTGTTGATCAGTTGGTCCATCCTATCTAAACCAATTGCTTACGATGAGATTCGAAAATTGTTGATATCACGTTAGTGATGTTATTCTTTATCAAGTTCATCTCAGGCATATAGCGATTTGTGGTTTCACCGGGCTGATCTTTCAAGCTCTATCGGAGGGTGTTATTCTTATCTCGCAGCTTGTTTATGTTCCAAACAGAGAGATATTACCCTTTAGCCTGTATTGTAGGTAGCCACAGGACGTGCGCCATCTTTAAAAGGACAAAAAAAAAAAAAAAACAGTGAAGGGAACATACGGGGATAACTTGGGAGGAAAAGGAGACGGAATTTTTGTCTCCCTCCCCTACCCCCTCGCAACACATAATTTACTTCCTATCACTCATTCCCAGGCCTCCTCAGTCGACTAAACCAACATGGCTGACTAAGGGTGCGCAATATCGGCAAGAATAGCACACGATTAATTCAGTCTTTCAATTAGGCACAAACTAAGCTGTTTACCTACTTAGCTCGGCACTTTCGCTTATCTGAATATGTTTTCTTCCCTCTTCTAACAGAAAGATGTCTGATGACGTGCCGCTGGTGAGACAACGAGCATGCTTGGGTGAGAGCTGCGACGATTGTTATATCATAGATATGTACAGCCTTGTACAACCGGGACAGCATGACAACGCTAAGCTTCGCAAGCAGCTTTTCCTCTATATGACCAAAGATGGAGGCCGGCAGAGAAAAAGTTTTCTACAGGTATCTCTTAGGAAATGTAATGAAGAATATCGTTGTCGATAAGAGAACAGACCACGCTAAGCCACAGTCAATTTGGCTTTTACCACGATATAGACGTCAAATGAAACGATTCTTTCAGTGGCTGACACTTTGCGAGCAGCGTTATCTGTACCCTTATCGACAACGGCAAATTGGCCAATCAGATCGCGAATTTTCTGCCAATTGTGGTAAAACATAACGTTCTGTGATGCTTTCCTTCCAGGAGAGATGTTGGATCATGGGTCACTTCTCTCCAAATATCTAAAGAACCTCTTGATCAATTTTTAACCAAATGGAAACTTCAGCAGACCACATCGGTTGCGAAGATGAAATGTTCTGTAAGAAACCGAATAAAGCACTTACAGGGGGTGGGGTAAGGGGAGGAGGAGGGGGTGGGGAGGGGGTGGGGTTAGGGAGGGGGTGGGGAAGTGGGAGGGGGTGGGTAGTGGGAGGGGGTGGGGTAGTGGGAGGGGGTGGATAGTGGGAGGGGGTGGGGTAGTGGGAGAGGGGTCTCTCAGTTAATCAGCATTTGAATTTTAAGCTTTACTGCCACGACCTTTCGGAATGAGATAAGAATTTTTGTTTTTTTAGAGAGCGATAGTGACTGGGAGAAAACATTGTGGAAAATGCGTTTAACTTTTTATATCACTTTACACCTGAGGAGCAATTTCCCAATCCGGCTTTTCTATAATTCCATGTAGCTTAGTTGGGTTCTGTTGGGTTAATCAAGGCAAACACCCTTGTACTGATGCATTTCTTGATTGTCATCACATGATTACTGTATGAAGTAGCAACAGTTTGAGGAAAATTTAAATTTAAGTCACATCTGGGACTTAAATGACTCATCATGAGTGTGTGAGTGAATAAAAAATGAGGTATTGTTGTAATATTTTAAGGAGGAACAAACTCGACTTGGCCTGATCAAGGCATACACTGATCGACTCTGTTTAAGAGAGAGAGGAGCCACGTCAATCATTGCCCATTTGAAAATGGGAGATTTTCAAGCAGTTAAAAAGGTAATAACTGATTTCTTTGAAGTACATTCCAACGTAACAGGAAGGGAGTTAGATGGCAACTGAAACATGTGATTTCTCGGCTAAAGTACTAGTTAAAAAATAAAAAGCCAAAAAAAAAATTTTGAAGAAAAATAATTTCATGCAGTAAGATTGAATAATAGGACCTGCACATAATCAAGTTTTTTTGTCGAGATAGAGTTTCAATTGAGGCTATATCCCACCTTTAAAAGGTTTGAGATTGAAATTGTTTTGTAGTTGTCCTCTAGTCAGCGGTCATCTAATTATTGCCCTTGAGAGCCCCCTCGACGATCGAGTGTGATTGGTGGCTTGAAGGATAATTTTGTTTTCGCTGAATATTTTTTAATGCTATTGCATGCATTGACGCAGTTGGAGAGAACAAAGATTGACCAGTTCAAGCTACCAGAGAAACTCAGTTTTACTCTTCCGCTTGGTAATTTAACTTCTCTGAAGATCGCTGCATTGCTGACGAACGAACGGAATGAGAGTCTGCTTGAAACAGAGCACTTTGAGGTGAAACTTCCTTCGGTAAGTGGTGTAAGACTAATTCAAAAATTGATCGAAAAAATAACAAAATAAATGATCTATGGGATAATGATCAATTAACCAATTAACTGAAATAGGTATCGTTGTAATTATTTACAATGACAAAAATGAGCTGGGGCAACAAACGACGTCACGAATAAGTGAAGATGCTTAAGAAACACCTTTCTTTGATAAACTGATTAGTGAAGGTGAATGAGAAAGCTTGGCTAAAAAAATATTTTAGACTATGCAATCGATTTATGCATAATCTGTAAGGCGATAGGCTGAAATATTCGCTGAAAGGATCGCGATCACATCAAATGTTCATGGATTAAAAGACAGTGATTTAGCTGCTGTATGTTGGTTTCATAGGTTTAACATCTTTACCATATTAGTACGATGAAACGTTTCATCGATAAAAGAGTAATCAGATTACTTGCATTTTCCCCGCTAGACTCACTTGGAAGAGACGAAACCAGCGGTTGAGCATGACCACACCTCGGAGTAAAGAAAAGGAAAGGGATTCTATTGGTGAGGCGGAGAGGCGTTTGACGCCGATGTCGAGCCTCGCGCCAAAGGCTGCGGTTGGATGCACTACATTAGTCACCTGAGGTAGCCGCCTGGCTTAGGTCTATCCAGGGTCCTGAGCCCGCAACGTTTTAAGGTTGATGCAAGTACGGAGCCCTATGTTGAAGGCACAGACGGCGACCGAATACGTCTAAATCGTCCGATCTACTCTTATCCGCTCTGTAAATATGTAAACATCGTTATAAGTCTCTATAATAGTGCATAGTGTGCAACGTGTACTGTTTAGCCACGCTCTTTAGATTAGCGAAAAATGACTACAAATACAGCAACTTAACATAGTATTATAGCGAACAGCTTTGATCACATGTAAGTAATATCTCTTTGATGTAGTCTATATCATGTGAACAGTTTTTAGTAAGGCATTAGAACGAGAATATTTTCCGCACAGTTTTAATGCTATGTGTACGCTATGGTAAAATAAAGATAGTAATGCCGAGATCAAGTTTCATTTATTTCTCATTTTTCTTTTTCTTTCCCTTTTTTTTTGGGGGGGGGAGGGGGTTTGGGAGTGAACTTGAATGTATAGATGTTTGGGATGATCTTTCTTGAAGGCAATTAGTCGAATCAATATATGTGGTCGTATGGTTACAAGGGCAAAGTTTTCGATTATTTGCTAAATTTTCAATCTGATATTGCTCAAGTCGCGAAGGGGTGTCACGCTGCTTTTTTAACGCCATCATGATCTTCTTGGTTCAGCTCCTCTCGAATTTTTAAAATGAAATGTGTGCACCATGCATGCAGTACTCAAACATGGAAGAAAAAAATAAAACTTCTTCCAAATAAAAAATTAAGATAAATAATTTGTAAAGATAAGATGAAGGAGTGAATTAAATATATATATATATATAAACAGAAAGGAAAAGGAATAAAAAAAATATAGAAAAGAGTCATCAGACAAGGATCAAACAAGAAAACCTCCAACAGCCGGACATATTTTCCTTTTAATTGACTGCTTAAAGTGTTGAAAGATTGAAAAGTGACATTTACCTTGGTCCAAGTGGCAAAAAAATTCGGCCCCTGCATATCAATTTGACTTGTTACACTCTAGTCTTTTTAGCTATGTTTCCAACTAAGTAAAGATCAATTTAACGCTATCCGTCCCTGTTGCCATTCGATTCGAGGCTTTTTTTAATTATTTTTAGAGACTTCTGATTAGCCTTAGCGTGTCTATAGTGGACGGCGAAAATCATAACGCTTATACAAAGCTGCAAGGCTTGGTACTGAAGTTGAACACTGACAATCCATTTCGGGACGTCATCCAGCAGCATTGGATTCTGATGAAATTATTAAATCATGGATTAGTGAATGATTAAATGCATTGATTATTCAATTTGATCGAACATTCTCCACCAAAGGTTTTAAAAGCTGGATAATGTTTACTTCTGAGTTACGAACCCTCTTGAATAAGCGTGGCCCATCCTGTTGTCGTTAGAAAAAAACCAAATGATCCAAATTTCATCTCACGAGTTAACTGCTGGGAGATTTCAGCCAAACAACCCTTGTCTTTTAGACAGAAGAAATATTGTAGTATTCATCTTTCTTATAAGCACAGGTCACGTAAAGTTCGGTGAGAATTGTTAAATTTGAATGAGCATTTTCCTCGTCTCTCCGTATCCACTATTGACATCTAAAAGACATTGAGTGTATTTGATTGAGGGAAACATAGCTAAATTTGACCTAGGAAGCATAATTTAGTCTAATCATTGAAAAGCACAAATATGCCTAACCCTTCGAACAGTTCATCTGAAAAGTTTTCTTGTGTTTCTTTTCAGTTGGTTTGTTGATCTTGCTATCATTGTCCTGTGGAATGAAATAGGGAAACGAAATTGATACATCAACTATCTTGATATCAAGCCTCTGTCGTTTTAAAACGAGTTCTTGATCAATTTTTCTTCCTCTCTTTTTCTCTTGTTTTTTCTTGTTTTACTTTGTTTTGTCTTTGTTTTGTTTTTGTTTTGTTTTGTTTTCGATTTGAATTGTTTCCCCAACCACTTGTTTTCACCTTAAAGTAAACTGTTAGTAGCTTAACCACATCTTTTGAAATCAATGTTTTAGTCGTGTTTATTAATTCTTCTTTAATGATGAGTAATTTCTACTTTGGTTTCCTCGTTGTAAAGCGTCTTGTAACTTCGGCAGCATTGATATAACCGTAGAGGTATAACATGAATAAGGTAAAAGTTATAATGAGTTTATTTACCTTTTGGAAAAAAGCCACAACCTCGTTATCAGCCGTGTCGTTTTCGTGTGTTGCTCTTATTCTACAGAAGAACTGCTGCTTAGTCATATCAGCGTGTCTCACAACAAAATCACAGTAAGGAAAATCTGTCGCATTTTCTGGAGAATTCCAGGCATCTCTTGATGCTATCGTCTAGGCAAAAGGATTGCATAAAAGTTTAGAACCTGGGAATCAAAATCCTTAAATGCCTGCGTTTTCAGGTGCTATCTACTGGTTTAATGTGTGTTTTAGCATCAAAACGAACTCTCATTTCTAGTGTCAATTATCGCTTAAGGTCATACTATCTAAGAACGCACTCACTCCCTATAGAGTAGCCTGAGCTTACTTTCACTTCGTCCCCAACGATTTGCCATCCCGCTTCCAAGTGAATAAACTTCATGCTAATATCTTGTTTACTGTTGGATACAAACAAGCTGGACAGCGTTGTCAACAATTTGATTCCTGAATCTTCTCCTTTCTTACAAATCTGCTGTAAATTGAATAAAAGGAACCATCTGAAGAGGCTCAACAGATCAAGTAAACAAAACAACATGCCGAACAAACAGACAACAACAAAAAAATAACTCATCAAAGCAAAGAGCAAACCAAATTAGGAGACCCAGATTCTGGCCGAATTCAAAAAACTTATTCTGGATGAGGATGAAGTATTTAAGATCATCGAGGCAATAACCTTAATTTTCAACTCCTTTTGTTTCTCTCCTTTTTTCTTTTTTTTTTTTTTTGTTTAAACTTAACCTTTAATCCTATAGAAAAATTGTGATTATGAGTAAATGTGTTACCTTGAGCGCCATTTCGGAGTCATCTATCAGATAAATCCTAATCTTCCAGTCGCAGCCTTTTGTTGGGTCCTTTCCAAAGATCGCCATTTGCATTCGCTTCTGGTCATCTTTTCCTGGAACTCCAAAGGCTGCCAATTCAAGATTTTCTCTCAGCAAAGGCAAGGTTAGCTGGATGTCGTTACGTTTTCTCTCCACTTTGGCATCAGGATACACTTCTTTGATATTTATCCAGTTTTCATTTTTCTTGCGTTGATTGGAATGTGGCCGGCATTTAATAGAGATATCCCATACGTTTCCCTTTACCATCAAACAGCAGTGTTCGATCAAAATGGGCTGTGGAGGAAGGGGCCCATTTTGATTTATTATGTAACGGCCGCTGACCATCACCGCTGTTAAAGATAAAGATAACATATCAGTCGAGTTACACGCCTTTAAAAAACGACATAAAAACAAGGTAAGGAGATGAATAATGAACTAGACTTAAAAAAGCCAGATGACCAAGTAAAGCGATAAATCTATATGTAAATATATGCCAATTACATGCGGGCCCAGTAAACCCACCCATCCCACCCCAGGGGAGGACATCCACCACACAGTAATCTTGTGCGTGGGAAATTAACGTCTCCTACCCCTAACCTTGCAGGAGACGGGGCCTACGGTTTATCCGTCCTTATCCGAGAAGACTAGAATTTCTATCCATTTCTTGTTATTATAGAAAGGTAGCAAATTCCCCTCAGTTATTTTAAGACCGTTATTGTTGGTCCGGCCGGGGCTAAAACCCTCGAGCTCCCGCACAACAGTCTGGCGCTCTACCAATTGAGCTAACCCGGGGGCAATTGAGCTAACCAATCGATCGATTGCTTAATGATAATGATAACGATAATAACAATAATGATGATAATGATTGCACTGATATTGATAGAGATGATGAAGGTGATAATGACAATGATGATGATGAGACTGCTAACGATGGAGATGGTGACAGTTGAAGTTATAATGAAGATGATGATGATGAGTCTGTAAAGGTGCTTCAGTACAGTCCCCACATCAAATGACAACCTATTGACAAACAATTCACCCGCACTAACGTGCTGAAGTAAATTGGAGCTCATCCGGCATTCTGAATTAAAAAATAAAACAAAACGAAACAATTAAACAAATGAACGAACGAACGACCAAAACAACTAAAAACCATGTTGCACCACATCAGAGGTAAAAAAACAAACAAAACAAAAAAATCGAAAGTGTTTGCTGCAAAGATCGGCTGACTAAGAAAAAGTTTCCTCATAAAATTTGAAATGATTTCATATGTTCAGAAAAGGTGAAAAGGGAATAACTCAATCTTTATTTTCAATGATATTTTCAATGTGTTATCCCATAAGTACAGCCGCTTATTTTAAATTCTGGGTAATACACTGATGAATTTTAATATATGCAACATTTTCGTTATTTGCAAGATACATTCTTGCATCAAAATACATTTTTGTGGGATCCAGTGACTGTAGACTTGTGCTTTCATTGACACATGCGTATTGCCTTACCTGGACGCATTCTTGCTGCTGGGCCAGATTTTTGCCTTTTCTTGAGTTTTACATGGTTTCAACATCACAAACATCTCTTTCCCTCTTTGCGCTGCTTGATTCGTGCTGACTGGGTGGATTTTGTCGGGTGCGTGTCGCCAATATGCAACTTAACCATGAAAATGAAAGAAATCAAAACAAGGGGTTTTCCCCTAATGAACATTTTAGAGGTTAAGTTTATATTCTAGCCAAAATTAGCGCCCTAAACAAAGCTCGAGAAGCATCTAATGTTGCCAAGTTTGCTTATCAAAGCCCTTTTCGATGTCCATTTGATCTCTGAATTACATTTAGCTAAATGATAAAGGCAAATGTCTTCAGAACAAATGAAAACAGAGACCACCGATTCATTGAATATGATAGGAGCAGGTCATCAACCGTCACCGTCGGCGTCTGCGAAAGTTTAAAAATAATCAAAAGGTAAAACTAAACTTCTCATAAGATTATAGTTCCTCTTACTGACACTTTTTCTTCATATTGAGCTGCGAATAGCGAGTCTTGCAAAAGTGCCAAAGTAAGGAACATGTTGTGAAACAGGTCTTACATGAGTAAATCGAAAATAAGAGTAAAAGGCCGGGGTTTTCCCCGATAAACAAAAAAATTGCAATGAAGCACATTTTTAACCTTGAAATAATTATCAGAGCCACAACATCTGAATTCCAGAAAACTCTTAAGAGAGCACTTTTAAATTAATTACTGTAAGTCTAATCGAGAAGCGCTGATGGAAGCACCACACTTTTTACATTTTTTTTTTATTGTTGCACTTTCAAAATCTCTTACAGGACAGGCTCTTTCGTCAAAGTAACAGCCTTCGGGACATTCGAAAATCTAAAAAGGAAGTAAAAGGAAAACCTTCGCAACCACTCAGTCTTAGCAAATAAAATAGTCTCTTTTTAGAACCCAAACGTCCCAAAAGAAAAGATCGTTTAATTTTGATGTGAAAGCAAGTTTGGTAGTGTTCAAAACGAAAGTGCAAAGGGAAACCCCCCTTGCCATAGGAAAGAAAGAAAGAAATTCATCAGTGAAACGTTTGTGTCTTGAGCGCAGAGTGCAAAGTAGGTCACCGCCGTAAGGGATTTCGCTTGCCGTGTCTTCATCTAGCGAACATATCCTTAAATTTTTTTTAGCGTGAAAAGGGCAGCAGGATTTGAGCAGTCGTTTAATACTGAGGCTCGGAAAATATCAAATCAAATTAGCTCGAAATTTTGGGTGCTTAAGAGAATAACTCACCGCAGCCAACAAAGAATCGAACAAGGAATCATCTTGGTTTCGAATAAGGGGTAAGAGTCACTAGAGGTATTCATTTACAAGCATCTTGTTCAATTTGAATTGTTGTTATGATAGGAATATCAGATATGTAACTGCATGGATTCTGAGACAATACTAATTTTTTTCCCACTCATTGACCCGAAAGCGAAAATACTTTAGGAGGTAAAATGTTTGCCTTTGTTTTCATTTTATTCGGGGAAGCCCCATTTGAGTGATTTCGGCGTATTCTATGAATATATTAAAACCTTTCCATGACGAAAGTCTTCGCAGGGGTCCATTGCATTTCTTGTCTATTAAAAGAAGGACTGATCCCTTACCATCCCGATCAAAGGTTATCTAGGAGGCAAAGTAGAGTGCACATCTCATACTGAAGTGACAAAAGGAAGATTATCAGTATTAACCCATAATGACAGAAGTTTTCTGTTTGGCACCAGATTGAAAACTGCTGACGGGATTTCGTTTTGGATTTTGGAACACATACAAAGGTAACTAATCTATTCGTCTGAGGCGGTCTTTACACACATATACGAGGCTTATCAAGGTACATATGTAACTTCGTGTTTAACACGCGTGTCTAACACACGTGTTTAACACATCTCAGCGAATAGAGTCACAAGTATTCTTTGTAATATCGATCTTTATGCCGTTATTTAAGTCAATGCGTGGACGAGAATTGTCATTCAGTAGCATAAATTCTGCCACAAGCAAATGACTTGTTTGCACAAGAGGTTAACAAAAACAAGACTAAAGCCTACGATCTAAGCAACGTGGAAACGCATACGCCATATATATAAATATACGCTTCTCCTCAAATTTATTCTACGATCTTTTTTATCCAATTTTTTTCTTTATTAATGCTGCAGTTTACAGCAAAGAAGTAACATCCTACCCCTGTGCGCAGAATTATGATATAATGTCCGATAACGTACCAGAGCGTATCCAAGAAACTTGCGTCGATGACGACCATTACATGGTGGATATTTTCAGTTATGTACGACCAGCGACAAACGGGGGCACAGGATCACTACACCAACTAGTCATGTACGTCACCAGGGCCTTGGAGGATTCTGGCCGCTTAGACGTTCTTAAAGTGAGAGCGGGTACTTTAGCACAGTCAGCCTGTCAGACAATCTATCGGTTCCACTAACCAGTCTGCCACCGAGCTGGCCATTTTGATTGTTAAGTAGTTAGCTGGTTAGTTAGTAAGCAAGTCCGCCAGCGAGTCAGGCAACTAGTGGGCCAACAAGTTCGGAAACTAGGCAACGAACTTGACTTTCCATTCGTCCGATCCATCAGTCATTCCCATCGAATGTCGAAGCCGCCATATTGGTTTGTTAAGATTGTGTACAGCCTGGAACAGACTGACACGACTACAACCCCCTTAAAATCGATCATTTTCACCCCCACCCTATCGTTTTCTTTTTCACTCGTTCCAGGCTTACTTCGATCCCGGCAATCCAATATGGCGATTTAACAGTAGATCAAAATATTTGGCATTCGTTCGCTAAAAATAGGCACCTCCTTCAGTTTATGCTATATAGCTCGGACAGTCACTAGGCAATACTTATCGATCATCGAGACATTCTCCGAACTTTTAACGGTTGCCCAAGTCATTTTACCATTTGCAATTTCGCTTTGAGTTTTAAGCATAACTGCTCACCCAAGAAGTATCATTCACAATCATTCGCTCGTTTAACTATCTTGTCGAATTTCAACATTTCCAAACTACAGGACAGCTGAGGTATTCGGTGATAGTCGTTGATAGTACATGATGGTTCTTGTAACTACAATATACATCCATATCAACTCTGCATTTATTATTAACTGTTTATAGGAGATCCAAGGTGATCAAAACGTAAAGAGGATATACTCAAACAGTTTCCGATGGAAGAAAACGCAAGGGGAAAAACTCTTTGCGTGTTTATCCTTGGAGGACTTTCACGCCAAGAAGGAGGTAATTATTCGCAGTCAGAATTCTTTTTGTTTTTTGTTTCTATGCTTTTTTTTCTTCTCGTATTAGTGACCCAGGAGAGTTCAGATCTAGATCCACCAAATAATCGGTTGACGGCTACATCTTGTAATGAAAACGTTAATGACAGTGCATCATCGCAATTTATCTTTTAGTATCTCGGTAATTTCCTTCAAAAACGTTGCTCTAAAGCTGTGATCAAAATCTGTTCGTCTAGTAGCTCTGAAGGCATGAACATTGGTTGGTAAATTTCATACAAAGAACGTCGATTGTATTAGTTTAATTTTGTAATAAATCAACAAAGTGTGAAACCAATCACGCATTATTTTCCAGCTTGAAAGGAAGAAGGTTGACCATATGAAGCTGGCAGAAAATGTCGTTTGCAGCTTGCCAGTCAGCGACGCCTCGATGATGAAAGCTAAAATAAAGTTAATGAATGAAGATGAAGAGAATATCTTGGAGATTGGAGAGATGCACGTGGACCTCTTAACAGTGAGTTTTTGTCATTGAAATCAATTTTGTTTCAAGAATTTCGCCCCTATGTGTATCTAGCTGCCAGATATTCCAATGCTACCCCTCAATATTCTGAATGGTGACTTTAAATAGCCAAGTATTTCCAGAGAAATTAAGCTTGAAAAATACCCACACGAAGGCATCAAGAATGCTGCAGATGTTCCAGGAAAATGTTGTGAAATGAGGCTGGATGGTTGAGATTATATAATCATGTATCATCAGTCTTTTACACCCTAACATCAATATGCATATTCTCCATACTGTTCTCTATAACTTTCATATGGTATTAATTAAGTGAATTTGTTTAAAAATCAAGAGACTCTCTAGTTGATGATCACTTCCTTGTCATGACCTCAATGTCTGTTTCAGATGTGATACTGATAGGAGAAATTAGCTGGTAATCACTCTTAGGGATTAAAGGATTAAATTAGGCTAATTCTAAATGATTTCCACTGCTTCACCGTAATTACAATAGTAACATCATTATTAATAATAACCACGCAAATTTTCAAAGGTGTTTTAAGCTCCTATTCCACTTACCTTAAGTAAAGCAAGGATATTTCACGCGGGCACTAGTCTTGCTCACCTGGAGCTTATCACTAAGTGCTGTGGCTGTGAGTAAACAACACAAAATGTTAACTACTTTGAAAATTACTTTTCTTTAGTTTCAGGGCGGCGAAACACGTGCTGGGGAGGAGCACGAGTTTAAAGACAATGAACCAGTTGAACAAGATATAGCAACTTAGGTAAGGTTGAACTAGTTTCTAGTAAGTTTCTTTTTTCTTTTTTTTTTTTCCATTATTGTAGAACTGCGCAAATAAAACATTTTATGCCCATAATGTTCACTTAATAAAAGATATTATATATACCAAACTTTTCCCATCGGGAATCACATAAGATATATATGTATGTACAGACGGTCAACACCTTCAACCCTGATGATGGCAAATAGCCGAAAACGTTTGGTTTTAACATTTCATTTTGCTTAATCTTTTTAGCCTTGTATATATAATGTAAAACATTTTATTTTATGTTAATTTTGTACCACCTGGAGAGAAGCTCTAGACAAGGTACGTAGTTTTATTCGAGATAGCTTCTTCTAATCTTGTATCATTTTATTCTATTTTTATTTTCCCGTCAGCTTTCTTTTAGCCATAATCACCAAGTATAACATTTTTTCGCCTGTATTTTTGCAGGGTACAATCTGTATTTTAAGATGATCTTAGGTTTAAGGTGGAAGAGAAGGCGACTAGTTTGTAAAGACATTTTAGCTTTGTTTTAATGCAATTAATTTTCTCTCAACTCTACTAGAGAATGTCAAAAAATGGTAAAATCGTCGAGATTCAGCGTCACCCATTCTCAGCTAATATGGAAAATTGATTTTGAACTTGTAATTGTCTTTCTCCCAGACATTTTAACGAGAAGACCGGTTGGTTTGTTTATAGTGATTTTTTATCTTTCTATTTGTTATTCCAGCTAAAACTAGGCCGTGGCTGTGACGAGAGGCAGTAGGTTAGGTAAACTTTGAGCGGCATTGATCCCTTTGCTTCGTTGCTCGTGTTTTTAAGATTAAAATTGAGTAAGGAAGATGATTTTGTAGGAAGGCATTCTAAAAGCTTTTTCTAGAACATGAACCACCATTTGAACAAATTTTATCAAGCGCTCCAGGAAAGGAAAACGGTGCAGTGTGGACATTGTTGTGAAACGAAATAAAAAGGTATTTTAGTCGGCAGGGCAGAGAGCTACAAAAGAACTAACGAGCTGATCCAAGATTCCAATCATTTAAGAGAGACTCATTTTTTCTGAAGGTTTTTGTTGTCGCTGCTAAATTATACACTTCGCAGTTGGTATTTAACCAAATTAAAGTTGAAGGTGTCACTGGTATGCATCCTCAAGAAATTCTTCCTTTTATGGCGTTTTATTCAGTGTTGAGTTGTGATTAAATATCTTTTGAATGTTTGAACGAGATAGGAACAACCTTAGATGTACGAGTCGCTTTGCAATTGTGTGGGATACAGCTGTGTAAAGGCTTTTCAAAAAATACGTTCCTTATAGCGTAACAGAAAAAGGTACCATATTACAAACGTCTTATAGGAAGACAAATGCGTAAATTTACTAATATAATGATCTATTATGCTTTATTTCTAGATTTCTTGCTTGAAAGGTAGGGTATTGTTTTGAATATCAATCGTGTATTTTGCAGCCATTTGTTAATAGGTTTTGAAGAAGAAATATAGTTCAATTGGCATGAAAAAAAGAAATTAAATAAAACACAAAAACACCAGGTGATGATTTTTTTAAAGAAAAGCTGCTGTGCCAAGTTAGGAAATCAGGATGTATATTGTCGTAAATGGCCAAGCACTTCCAAAAGGTTAAACATGAATTTTGAACATGAACTTTGAACTTTGAACTGAATAACAAGGAAATAGAGTGCTTGAGCTCCTCCCCACCCTCAAAATAAAAAAAAGTTTTGCAAAGAGAATAAAAAGGCATGTTTAAACATTTTGGTCAGAGGAAAATAACCATACAACTGCATGCATTGCTTTATGGATTAAAGAAAAACACGAGCGTTTTGGTGTCAGGATAATTTTGAGTTTTTCTTTTTTTTAATGCAAATGCCTTGAGTGGAGCATGAGTAAAACTCGAAGTTCTCCCTTATACTCGTTAGGCTGCGAAGCCCGGCATAAATTAGGTTACTAATCTAGTCCCTGTAAAGGATTGAATTTGATCCCAAATGCATGTGTGACATTGTGGAATAAATGTTATTTGAAACAGTGGATGATGACGAATTGATCATCGCCGGTAAATTAGCTGTATTTCGGTGCCACCACAGATACCGACGCCTGAAAGAAATTAGGCGAGCTGTGCTTGAACGCTGCGTAATTCTACTAACTTAGCCTCCAAGCAGCATGGTAGGGGAAAACAAGGAAAACAAAAAACAAAAAACAAAAACAAAAAAACAAAAACAAACAAAAAACAAAACAAAACAAAAAACAAAACAAACAAAACAAAACAAAACAAAACAAAAAAAAAACAAAACCAATAAAAAAGACCACAACTATGTTACTCGAATCGATCTAGTTTGACAAAAGCTTTTAGACGAATTTTTGTGTTGAGTGTGATTAAACATATTGTTGAAAATGTGAATCGGCACTAGCACATAAAATACTCTCAATGGACCATGCTAGTTGAGAATGGGTGTTAGCAATGATAACATAGGTTAAAGCGAAAACAGTCAAAAATTGTTTGTACAGGTTTCTTTTAAACTTAAAGCTTTCTATCAGTTCAGTATTCATACTGACATAAAATGCTCGTGATATTAGAATGAACCTTACCCGAACGTTCAATTTTTTTTTTCATTTAAAACGCTTTAACTTAGCTTGTTATTGCATGATTCCCAAGTTTGGCATATGAAACCACTGCTTCTAATTTCAGTAAAACTCAGCAAGGAAATAGCAACTTGCGAACTTGTGTTCCCTTTTATCGTTCGTGACAATTGATTATAATATGTGGCTGCTGCCAAGTGCTGCCAGAACAAAATCACACTCCAAAAAGATTAAAAGAAGGTACAACATCAGAATTCACGATGAAATGGGACTTAACTCGCAAGGTAGAAGTAAGATAACAAAAGCTAAGTTGGAAGTGATACTAGCTTGTGAATATAGTCCCACATGCTAGCTTAACTATGAATATAGTGATTTGTTCGATGTTAATTGTTCAACAAGTCCTTAAAATGACAAGTACTGTTTGTCATATTGAAAAGAAATCCAAATAGCATAGTATCCTTAATAGATATCACGAGTCTTGCAAATGAATATGTGTATTTTAGTGTTTGAAAAAGTGGGGTGTGTAAAGCAAACTGGGATAATAAAAGAGTGGGAAAGAAAAAAAAAAAAAAAAAACACCCCTGGTATCTTATAAAATATCATGAGTAAGTACCTAGCCTTTTTTTCCCCTGATAACCATGAAGTTTTTTTTTGGCCGGGTGTTCATTAACTTCCTCTTCATTAACTTACTGTTAGTTATTTGTCACTAATTAGTGCGTGTACTAAAGACTTAATAATTCTCCCTTATTGGTTCTCGCTTCGATAGGATGTCCCATAATGGGACATCATTGAGTCAAACCTGTATCCAATTAGCGTTTTCCATATTAAAAAGGAGATATGAAACATATGAGTGAACTGCGGTTATGAGACGTATATAAGAACGATCCTTCGCAGTAAAGCACTATTATAAGCACTATTATAAGCACTATTATAAGCACTATTGCTTAAATAGTGCTTTACTGCGAAGGATCGTTCTTATATACGTAAAAAGGAGATGTTGCTAATCTATTCTTAGAGTTACCAGTATATTCAAGATACGTTGACTGTTGCTGTACTTGTTAGTATTCTTATATGAGATAGAATGTACAGTACTTTGTCTTTGTAAGAATAAATAAAAATGTATCTTGTCTGTTGTTTGAAGGAATGAGTGGATACGTTTTCCTATTCTTTGGAAGCTTGGAGATTATTATTAACTCCCTTCTCTTTAAGAAGAGAGGAATGATAAAGTTTTGGATAAAGGAAAAGTTCGGAGATAGTATGGGGATGGGGGAAGTTTCTAAAGAAAGTTGGGCTGCGTCGATGTGGGTATCAAAATATATAACTGAGTTAATATGATATTACAAGCCATCGCAAAAAAAATGGAGTTTCAAGCGTTCGTCATTCGTTTACAAGGAATTCAAAAAAGGAACTTACCGTGTAAAAAGAGCACTTTTAGCTGAATTCAGTGTCAGAAATTGAGCAGCAGCGTTTGAAGTCGGACACAAGAGTCTAAAATCGGGCACTACTGTCGAAAATCGAACGTCAGTGTCTAAAATCGGACAGCAGTGTATATAATCGGCCCCTAGTGTCTAAAATCGCACACTAGCGACTTGAATTGCATCTAACACACTCCTATCTGAAAGTGGACATTAATGTCTAAACTGTATTTTAGACACTAGTGAAAAGGTGCGACATGTTGAGTTTTATGGGACCCCGGCCTATGAGTAAAAGCTGCTTTGTCAGTTTTCTTTCAAATTTTATGTCAAATTGAAAGGTCACCATCCTTGTTTCGTATTTTCCCAGAAAAGCCTTTTGTAGTTCTGTTATAGCCTTTGTTGTCGTCATTGTCAAAAGCACCTTGATCATTATTATCATCATTATTATTATTATTATCATCATTATTATTATTGTTTAACACCCAAGCTCTTTTTCAGCACACCTTTATTATTTCGGAATTGCACATTTTTCATTTCAGCTTTTAATTGCTAAGTTAACCTGATCACTGCAACTTTAGAAACGTGGAACTGCGAAAGCTTTTAGGGTTATAAGCTTCACCTAGAATACAAAACAAGCCTGCGAAGCATGTGTAAAACCTCTAACCTCATGCTTAATTTCGTACCAAATGCTCGCAAATTCTACAAGTGAAGAAAATCTCAGGGAAATAAAATACTTGTGCTAGCCTGGTGGAGCTTGGAAAAAGCAGTTTGCTTTCATGAAATTAAAATATTCACCATCGAAACTTACGAAAACCACATGAGATTAACATCTTGTTGAGAAGCACGAAATTGTTAATACCATAATAATACATCGTCCTAAAACGCTCAGTGGTTGCCTTAATAAAGCTGTATTCTATCACAGAGCCCTGAAGTTAGCCACATTATGTTTACCAAGGTATGTAAGTCTTGTAAACTCTCACGGCTTCAACATAGTTGTTTTCACTCGAATTTCTTTCTCTCGCCCTTGAGATTAAATATTTATTAGACGGTCTGCAAAATCATGCGGACCGCTTCCTCTACCCGCTATATAAAATCCTATGTCGACGTGTGCAAATAAAGCCTGAAGGACCTTCAGAGAGGATGCCCACAGAGGATGGTACACTGGGAAGCGCTAGGGTTAAAGGAAAAAACTAGGGCCCAGTTGTTCGAAGGCTAATTAGCACTAACCCAAGGTTAAATTCTAATCAGGGTTTCTTTAATCCTTTGTTCACAAGTCTTTTATGGGATAACATTCCTTACACTTTTTAGAGCATCCAAACACCAAGTTGTAGACAAAAGGAATTCCATTGAATTTCCTTTTAAAGCTTTCAGATCTGAAATCAGCTTTTACGGTAACCCTGGTTTATCTTAACCCAGCTTTGAACAACCCGGCCCAGGTTTGCCTGAAAATTTTCATGTAGATAAACTCTCCCAGTTCTTTTAGGAAATCAGTCAGTAACACTGGATCCTGTGAAAAAGAGATGAGTTCGAGGTTAGCTTTAGCGGGAAGCGATAGAAATAAAGTTTAATTTGTATATTTAATGACCTTATCTTATATTGATAACAACATCACACAGCATACACAACAAGGCATGTTAAAAACTATTTTTTACAATTAGTCTACAAATATTTTCTTCAAATAACCAAAAACTGTGGGAGGAAGTTTAAATAAAATAACATTCGCTGTACTTGTTGACTAGGGGATAAACCAAAGCAGTATTTTCTAGTCTATTGCGATCAAAAAAAATTCCACAAATAAGCATAAGATTCATTTCCTACCATTCGTCTCTGGAGCCTCGTGTGAGAGTGTGACTCAAGAAGCGAGAGATATATTTCAACTGGGTGGACTTTCCTGGTCAAAAAAGGAGAACCTGGAATTCATAAATTCAACTTTGAATTGGAGCCTACAACGCTTATTGCTATGATTATAAATATCATCTTTATTATGATTTTAAATTATTATTGTAAATTCCAGTATTAATTCTATTATCCTTATCATCTTTATTGCTGCTATTATTACCATGACCACCTAACTATTAGCATCATAAGTTATTGCTTGAAATCTAAGAATAACATACTCATAAAAAATTGTTTAGGATTGCAGATTAAATGCACAGATGTAATGGCACAATCATGATTACTTATCATTTCCTTCCTCCCTTGACTAGCAAATATAACTTACCGTGTGGAGGTTTCACGGGGTTGCCTTTATGTTTCTTTGGCTGCTTCACTCCTACGCCTCGTCTCTGAAAAATAAACGAATTAGAGTTATATTATTCAAAGCAATTTTGAGCGAGTAAGTTTTTACTCCAATCTCGTATTTCATGGGCGTAGTTTCGATACGTACATGAACAAAGCTTGCTAGCTTGACTACGACAGTGAGATAATAGCGCTCTCTGCTGCGAGGGTCGTGCATCATACGTATCTATAATACCGCAGTTCAAAATATATGAACTTCATATATTCATTGTATCTGATTTATCATCACGGGTTTATTACGAATCAACTTAACGGCCTGCTCCCAGTTGGCTTGTTAGCTCAATTGGTAGAGCGCTGCACCAGTATCGCAGAGGTCAGTGGTTCGAATCCCGTACAGGCCTGATTTTTTTTGTCAGGTCTGATTTTCACTATTGCATAAATAGCGCTCTCTGCTGCGAGGGTCGTGCATCATACGTAACAGTGAGAAAATGTTAGATCCCGATTGAAGAAAAATTTGGTCACTATTATTTTGTCCGAGTTATTAATTGTTATTTTCATTATTGTCATTATCCGTATTTTATTGATTTTTTTGTTGTTGTTGTTTTCATCATCATCAACATTATCATTATCATTGTTATTACTTGTATTGTTATTATTATGATTATTATTATTGTCATCATCATAATTATTTTTTGATAGCCTGCCGTTGATTTACCTGCTCGAAAAAAGCCACCATCTCAGTATTGGCGCTGTCATGATCATGTGAGACTGTTATTTCGCAAAAGAACTGCTGCTTCGTGAGATCCACGTGACTTACTTTAAAGACACAGAGAGGGAAATTTACGGAGTTTTCAGGCGAATTCCATGCAGTCTTTATACTTATCACCTAAAATAGAGACATCCAAACAGACAACATCATTTCCCAATCATAGCTTTTTAAACTGATTGGCCACAAATTTGTCGCAAATTTTCTATGCACCACTGATTCAAAAAGTGTCAAGGAAAGCCTACCCCTAAGAATAAACTTTAAGTATTCATAATTTGGAAACTCCTCATTCAAACTTTGTCAATGCAAATTTTCTCAAAGACGAGGGACAATCTTCTCGTAGTCAGTGGGCAACCAACACTTATAATACGAATCTTCTTTTTCGAGAACACTGGACAGTATATTTTGCATGATTTACACTTTGAGTGATTTTTTGGCAGTTTCTCAGAAAGCATAGTATCCCGTTCCAGAGTTTAGAACCAATTATTGAGAAGGCGTTCCGTTTTTGTTTTCTTTTATTGTGTATTTCACGTTTTTAGAGTTTCAGTGTAATTTAAGTCCGCTTGATTGGCTTTAAAATTGACTCTGATTTCAATGTAACTTTAATTGGACGTTTTTCTTCTCTATACGCCTTACTTTCTTAAACAATAAATCTATATTCATTGCAGACCAACTATAAACTTTTTCTCGCCATCACAAACATCAGTTCACCTTTACGTTGGCTCCTTTTATCTCCCATCCTGGATCCAGATCAGTTAACTCAATTTTGATGTTTTCCTTGCTGTTGGACACAAACAAGCCTGAAAGAGTTGTAAGAAGTCGGTTCCCTTTTTCTTCTTCTTTCTTGCAAACCATCTGTTATAAAGTAAATATGATACGTTAACAAGCTAAACAAAGCCAACCACTAAACGGAGTAAAAAGAATGAGTAAATTATTAAAAAATAATGAACTATGAATAATTAAACAGATTTATATAACGCTAAGAAGCTGATGAAACACTACTCCGAAAGAGTTCTTGTCTTTATCTGAAAAAGAAACGTCCTGGTCGCGTTCAGAAGCTGACTTTTTCTTCTGCTGAGTCAGCTTTTTAGAATTGAATATGAACCAGTAACGTCTGAATCTTCATTGGACCTAATGTGTTGACAGCAATTTATGCTTCCACTGTTATTTCTATTTTATCATAAATAAATATTACTCCTACTATTACAATCCTAAGTATTTTCATAGTTATTATTGTTATTATTATTACTGTTATCATTTATTATTATTTATTATTATTATTATCATTGCTATTATAATCGCAGAGAAATCAACTGAATGCTTCATTCTAATCAAGCAGCACAGGGCGAAAACCGTAACCTGTGAGCCATGGAGTAAAAAATAAATGTACATTAACTAATCCTAAAAAGCTTTTTCGTTGTGTCTACGGTCCTCCTTCTAACAGGAACTCAAACTGCCACCTTGAAAGTCCGGGCAATATTCAGCGTGCCCGAGAGCACTGCCCTCTGCATCTTTCGCAGTACGTCTGTACTTCTGCCTCCCACCAACTCGCGCATCATGACATCCAGCTCCCGTGACCACCCCCCGAGGGCATCCATTATGATGTTATATTGCTCCACCTCGTAGCCTGGGAGCTGCTGCCTTAGTTCCCATAGAAGGGGTCCGTACTTCAATGTCTTCTCTTCATCTTTTCTTGTCCGATTGTTAACCAACGGGCAGCTCATTTCCAGCGTCACAACTCTCTGGCACATATGATTTACAATGCGTGCATCCACCCTATTGCATCTGACCTCTTGTTGATCAGCATATATAGGGACATCCCGATAAGCTTTAACATTCTCTGACTCATACACGGGCTTGGGCTTGTCGGGTGAGTACCAGGGTGGTATCTCGTCTATAACTCCCTCATCATACAACAGTTCGTAAAACAGTACCTTCAGTGATGCGTCGTGTCTAGAGAGATACTTGCCCTGGGCCAGCGCACTGCATCCTGACAGGATATGAGCCACGCTCTCTGGAGCCTTACCACATAATCCGCATCTCACCTCGCCTTCCCCGCTTGTGTGGGTCTTCTGACTCTGTATACTCGCGTTGGCAAGAGCTGCTCGTATAGCTCGACGAGTCCAGCAATTGTGTGTGATGGGCAGTTCTTCCACTCTGTGAGCCACCAGAAACACCCATCGGCACTCAAACTCTCACCCTCCAGCCTGGTAGTCACTAGACGCCCTTGCCATCGTTGGTTTCTGATCTCATCTTCTAATTTCTCAATTTGGCACCTCCGCACCTCTTTCTTCATCTCTTGCTCGTGTTCCAAATCCAACTCCTGCCCAAACTCCTCCGCGCACTTAGCCGCTTCTTTAAAAATGGACTTAAGCCCCATCCTTGCCGCTTGCTCTTCAAACTCCCGTACCATTCCCAGTGCACGATCTTCATTGCCATGGAGTCTGACTGCACCCTTGATTTTTGTGGCTTTGTACTCCATTTTAACAGAGCGCAATCCCCGCCCTCCTTTACTTTTTACCATATACAACAATGCATTCGAACATACATTATCATTAACATTATTATTATTATTATTATTATTATTATTCATATCGTCGTCCTCACTTGCATTACTATTAACATTACCTTAAACGCCATCGTTGAATCATCTATCAAATATACCCGAATATTCCAATTGCGACCTTGTGTGGGCTCTTTTCCAAAGATCGCCATTTGCATTCGTTTCTGGTCATCTTCTCTTGGCACTCCAAAAGCAGCAACCTCGAGATTTTTTGTTAGCACAGGCAACTTCAACTCAATATCGTTGTGTTTTATCTCCACCTCAGCATCGGGGTAGACCTCCATTATATTTCGCCACTTTTTCTTCCTCTTGCGTTGATTAGAATATGGTCGGCAGTTGACTAATATGGTCCAGGAATTTCCCTCCGCCATCAAACAGCAGTGTTCGATCAAAGTCGGCTGTCCATTTTTGTGGACTTTGTAGCAACCACTAATCATAAAAGAACTGGAGATACCGTTTTTGAATCCTTTTCCTATTGTTGGGAAATCAATGCAGTCGCTTTTGCTTTTAACTCGGGAACAACTGAAAAAGGTTTGACGATAATGAAACCTGCAGCAAACTTTGAATACCTGTCTTGCGTTTAATGAACTTTGTAGACGCATTTTGTAATCCCCACCCGGAAAGAAAGTCCAAGATCTGGACAAGTCATTCATCTATCACCTGAGTGAGAATTTGAGGGGGGGGGGAGGGGGTGCGGGGGATCAGAGAATTTTGGTTGGGTCAAAATTAAATGTACCTGATCCTCCCATAAGGCTCTGTAATATTCTTATAAAACCCCAATTTTGACTGTCAATTTTTTACAGATCCTCCTTTAGCCTCTGTTGATAACAAGTGAATCCCCAACAGTTCCCCAAGAAAACTATGTGGTTCTCAAATACCCACTCCCACCCCAAATAACGACTGGTTCCTTAGAAAAAAAATTATTTATGTAAATGAAGTCCATGCGAAGCTCCCACCCAATTCCCCCCCTCCCCCATCTCCCACCCCTTACCCCGCCGGAGATGAATAATAAGTGGTCCCTTGGAGAAAAATAAAGATAAATGACGGAGACCTATTTATGTTTCAGTGTTTCATGGAAAAGCGGGAAAGTTCTAGAAAATTACAAATGTTTCAGCCTCAAAGCATTATGTTGCGACATTGCGGTGATGCAAAAGTTATGGTGCAATATATTGGTAAATTCTTGTAGTGTCAATGAGTAGGCTTCAAAAAGTCAAAATTGATTAATAGGCTCCCGTTTTCTTATGGTAAAGAGCAGCGCATGCAGCTTCAATTTCTTCACTACAAAAACCGTAAATATACATTCGAAGTTCCAAGTCTGACTTTCTGCACGATATGAAAGCCTATTTTAAATATGCATGTTATTAAACCAGTAAAATTAAGGAGCAGGTCAGGTAGGAAATGCAAATCCTATCAGAAAACACGATGCAACTCAGAGAAATAAGAAAAAAAAGCCTTGCTGCAATTAATGAAGTAAAGCAAAATAGAAATTCTGCCTGAAAAGGTTTGTTGCTCGATCGATAAGAATAAAAACGTATGTTAATATCGGTTTTACCCCTTAATTTGCATATTTGTAACCCCTGACTTGCCTGCACGCATCTTTGCTGTCGCGGTTCGTTTTCTGATCCGAGTCGTCAAGTTATGATGCGATGAACATCTCTTTCCCTGCTATTGAATCTAAAATTATGCTTATCAGCTTATTTTGAAATGTAAACAAGGCCAAGGGGTTTCCCCCTGATGAATAAATCATAGGTTGCCACAAAAAAAAAAAAAAAAACCCATCAGCGTATTTTCGTCGCAAAGAACGCTTATTTTCCATATTTTGGTCTCAAACTTGGATAACATTACAGAGCTAGCTCTGCACTCGGTTTGTAGTCCGTTTTCGTTTTCCATCAAATTTAATCTGGTTGAACAAAATAGAAATACGTGATGCTTTGAAACAACGAGATAAATTGTCAATACACAAAAGATGGGGTTTTTCCCTTGAAACTGAAACTGCTTGCAAAGTCAAACATTAAATAAATTGAAAGTGAACCTGCTTGGGAATTACCCTTTTCGGATGCACGTCTCAGCAGGGTCCAGGTGATCTAATATAACGAGATTAGGCATTGATGAAAGCATTTCTTCTGCTCTTGTACTAACTGGACAAGGCTCGCCGAACGTCACCAACTTATGACCTCAAAGTTGTCCCTTGGGAAAGAAACTAAAATAATCGTTTCATATCAAGTGATATTAGGGTCTTATCAGGTAAGTAACGGAAGGAAGATATCGTTTCCTTGAGGCGATGTTTAATGTCTGAGAAAGAGTCTATCGTCACCGCCACGATACGGGCTTTTCAAAAAGTGTGGAAAAAGTAGATTTCTCGCAGATTTTTAGTATCCGAAATGGACACCCAGGAAAACCTTTGCAATACAATTACGCCAAAGTATTATACGAGGCAATGGCGGGCTAGGAAAAGCATATATAGCATTCACAACAGTAGAAAAATTTTAGTTTCTACGGGTCTGACCGAATGAAAATTGATAACAGAAAACTACAAAACCGAGTCCTCTATAGGTTTCAAGTAGCGATTATTTGAGGCCGAAATCAGTGGTTTAAGCAGCTTCTATGGGGAACATAAGATTCGCCCCTGTTAAAAAAAAAAAAAAAAAAAGAAAGAAAGAAAACAGCCTCACAACATATTTTGGCTTAGATGTAAATAGGGTTATAGACGCGGTGATAACCCTTTGGTTCGGTGAAGTATGATTTCGAAATGGTCTTTGTGAATTCAAACTTAACTATAACAATCGGCATCATCTCCCACAGGTGTTTTGGACAATCACACATCGTTTTCCTTCAGAAAGAGTGGATAAACGATTTCTTACATGTTAATGTACTCAGAGCTTCAGAAGAAGGACAATTATCTATTTATGCTCAAGATGATTGGATTAAGTATTGCCTGGCCAGGCTGAAGGGAGTATTGCCGAAGAGCTGAAATATTGGCTTCAAAGGTAACTTGAGCGATTCTTTCAACTTATTCGCGTTTTGTGTATCGACGCGTAGATGGAAAATCTTTATATCTACAGGGCTGTAATAGTTTGGTCACGCTTCGTAGCAACCCAAACTGTAAATTTAGTTTAATAAGGTTCTTAAATAAAAGTTGTTGATTCTTTTTTTTTTTTTCCTTTAAGTTCTTTTCTTTTTTCATTTTCGGAGGGGGGTACACAGTTTGTCTTTTTCCTGAGAGCTTATTTGTCCAGCCATGAATAGGGAGAATAGCTAAGACAATTGTCTTAAAGCCGTCAGCATAAAATATCAGATGCTGCTCCTAAATATTGCACTATATATATCGTTTATTTCGTGTAGTCCTTTGATATCACCAGGCACATATTTGTGTACATACCATCTGTTCTTTAAACTGAGTTCTTTTGGGGATCGCTATTGTGGAGGATACATTCGCTCGGATCATGAGACACACGGATCCATAAGATATATCGTGCACCATGCATTCCTTATCGTCCATAAATAGCTACTTTGACCATGGGTTAACTTATATACTCCTCACACACTGTTTCTTTTCATAGGACAGAAACTAGCGAAGAAATAACAACAACTTCAGGATCTATTTGTTAAATACAAGAATCCAATATGTCAGACTACATTCCCTTGCCAACCCAACAGTCTTGTACCGATGACGAATATTACAGAATAAACGTGTTCAGCTACGCACGACCAACCCCAATTGGCGGTACAGGACCACTTAAACAACTAGTTATGTTTATAACGAGGGCCTTAGAAGATTCTGCGCTGTTATCTATGGAACAGGTGAGAACTGAGGATTTATAAAATTATGGAACATACTTGTATATGATTCATGATAAGGGTCCACAACTAGAGAGGTGATATGAGGGGCTGGGGTATGGGCTAGGGTTTGAAGATGTAAAGAAGCAATTATTTTTTTTTCCTTTATTTTTTTGTACATCTAAGGCGGAAACCTTTGAACACATTAGGTAGAAAGTGAAAACGGTGGTCCACTTTCCTAAACTCTTGCCTCTCAGTTCATTATTAGGAACAGAATTCACTAAGAAAATCGAATAATGGAATACATTTTTTCCATGCAGAAGCAGTTTGATCAAGGTATGATCAATTTACGGTCTGTATATTCAGACAGTTTTTGCTGGAGGAAAAGCGAAGGTACCAAGCTTCTTGCCCATTTAGTCATGGAAGATTTCCAAGCCGAAAAGCAGGTAAAACCGTTTTCTTGATTTTTCTGGTCTTAGTGCTTTGTGTTGCTGTCCTTTCAGATCTCCGATAATTTATGATCATAAATATATTTCTCTATCCAGCGCGGTGCGAAGAGCGGTACGTTAAAAGGCCTGTAAGATTGTGATAATAAGTGCATTACTGACCAACCTTTTGGTGTCTACTTCCCAGGTCGATCGACGCAAAATTGATGAAATGAAACTTGGCAAGAATCTCATTTTTACCATGCCGAAGAGCAATGCGTCCTTCATGACAATGGAGGCGACACTAATGAACGAAAACCGAGATATAGTTTTTCAAACAGGAGAGTTGGACCTGGATCTATCAGCGGTTTGTTAATTCTTTAATAGCGTATGATTTTGAACTTTAGACCCATCAATAAAAAGAGAAAATTGTTGGCAATTCCACTATAAATATTGAGCTCGCTGATGGTTTCCTATTATGAATATATGTAGGTTCCACTGTACATGCGTGATAATTACTCATTAACTCTAGAATGTAATAAGTTAAGTTGTCTGTACACTAGCTCAAGGATTCTTTGCATGATGCATGATACGTAATGAATTCAATTTTTTTCAGCTTCAAGACGAGACACGCCCTGGTGTGGAAAATGTGCATGAAGAAAATCAGCCGATGGAGATGGAGGCATGATGCCGCGTTCAACGTAGAGATAAATAGATTATTTTAATACTAGTTTTTAAAAGGAAATTTCTTTTTAATTTGCTCTACTTAGCATTAAATTGGTAAAGGTAATCACATGAGTTTGAGTGCAAGTTGGTGCAGATAAGCACAAGCAATTTCTTTTAAAGACCAAAAAAAAAAATGCTCAAGTCTGTAATCTTTGAAAAAAAGATACGCGTGCTTTTCAATTCCTAAAAAAAAAAAATCATGTGATTAACTACTGGTAACATAGAGGGGAAAATGGAGATGTACACAAATTGCTAGTAGAACCAATGTACTCAAACATGCCAGTTTTTCTTACTCTTTTCTTTTTTAACTTTTTTTTGTTCTTCGCATTCAATCAAACAATTTTCTAGCCGTGTTTAGTTTCGTTCTTTTTAATTTTTCTTTTATAACCTCACTTTTTAACTTACTTTTGCACTTTTTTTTTCGCGTTGAGTTCGCTATGAAAACAGCATTTCTTCTATCCAATCAGATCTAAGAACTTTTTTATGTCATTTACTAATAACAGAAAAACAGTTCTTTATCGGGCCATGCGACAAAGCAAAGGTGAAAATTATCGGCTATTCCTACATTAAGTTTAAGAAATTCTTTTCCCATATAAAATGTTATAATAAATATAGAAAAATCACTGTTTGGAGACTTAAACTACGATCTATCTCCAAAGAAACTGCTTCACGATACAGAAGAAGTCATCAGATTGTTTAGCACCTATCAATTTTCCCAACTTATCGAAGACCCTACGAGAATCACCGAAGCATCAAAAACTTTAATTGACGTGGCATTTACAACCAACGCTGACAGAATTGTTACTTCTGGCTTTTTGAACTGTTCTATTAATGATCACCGACTTGTTTACATCGTCCGACGAGCGAGAATTCCCAGAGGAGAAATAAATACTGTGCGATGTAGACGCTTTAATAACTATTCTTCTCAAACTTTGGCTGATGATCTGCACTCTGCCTCTTGGAAAAACATCGACACCTCCATCACAATAAATGAAGCTTGGATGCCCTTCAAAAGAACCTTTATGAAAATAGCGGATAAACACGCCCCCTTCATGACAATGAGAATTCGATCTTCTACTCTTCCATGGTTAAATGAAAACATCAGAAATCTGATTAAGGTGAGAAATTTTTACCACAAGAAGGCACAAAAATCAGGATTTTGCAATGACTGGGCCATTTACAGAGCTATTAGAAATAAAGTTGTATCTCAGATTCGTTATGCTAAACGTAACTACTATTCCAATCTGGTTGAGGAAAACAAAAACGATTCAAGAAAACTCTGGAACGCCATGAAGTCAGCTATTTCATCTGGTACTCGTTCAAGTCAGATTGTTGTCGACGGTTATAATATCACAGAACACAAGATGTTATCTTCTCATTTAGCTCCATTTTTTAAAACCATCATTGGAAATCTAAGAGAAGGTTTATTGCGAGATAGTACCTATATTATCCCAACTCAAACAAGATTACCATCTTCGTTCAAGCTCTCCCAGATTGAACCAGATTTTTTTAAAAAGCATTTAAAGTCCTTAAAAGTGAAAAAGTCAACAGGCGTCCCAGGATTACAAGTACGACTTCTAAAGGATGGCTCAGACGCAATATCTGAGCCCCTTACCTTGCCTATGAACAGATCTTTACGAGAAGGTTATCTACCAGATGAATGGAAGCACGCCCTTGTAACACCTGTATGTAAGGCTGGTAATAAAAGTGATCCATCTAACTACAGGCCCCTATCTGTTCTACCTGTATTCTTCAAGATCCTTGAAAGAGGGGTACACAAAATCGTTTATGACCATCTACAGCTCAACAACTTGCTGTTTTCATCGCAGTCTGGCTTTCGCCCTCTCCACAGCACTTCAACCTGTTTGATACATGTAACTAACACCCTTTTAGAGAATATCGATTAAGGATTGTTGTCTAGACTGGTATTTTTGGATCTTAGCAAGGCTTTTGACACTCTCGACCACAACCTTCTTTTAGATAAGTTAGTGCAGTCTTTTGGTTTTTGTACCTCTGCGAGACAGTGGTTTTGCGCGTACTAAACCAATCGTTCTCAAAGTGTTTGTGTTAATCGGATAGTCTCAGAGCCTCAGAAAATCGATTTTGGAGTCCCCCCCAGGGTAGCGTTTTAGGGCCCTTGCTCTTTGTAATGTATATTAATGACATGTCTCATGTCTTTAAATATTCTAATGTTGAGCTATATGCTGATGACACACTACTTTACTTTGCTAGTGGCGATGTTAGCATCATTGAGTCTAGTCTGACATCTGATTTAGAAAGTGTTACTCAGTGGCTTAGTGCTAATTACCTAATACTAAACTCTACCAAATCCAAAATAATGCTTGTGGGTACTCATCAAAGGCTTGCCTCTAAGTCGTTCTCCATATCATCTAACGGCTGTGACTTAGAGAGATTAGAAAAGTTTAACTACTAGGTGTTTTTATGGATCCAACACTTTCTTGGAAGTCCCTCATTAATTACCTTTTAAAGAAGATCTCGTCTAGATTAGGAATGTTACGTAGAGCTTGAAAGATCTTGCCTCAGTCATCCTGTATCATTTTGTACAACGCAATGATACTCCCCCTTTTTGAATATTGCTCAGTTGTACGGGATAGTTGTGGGGCTGTATCTAAAGGGTACCTTGATAAGCTTCATAGGCGTGCGGCGAGTATCATCTTAAATAGGGCTGTGAGTGAAACAGATATTGTTCGTATTCTTGATTGGCGTTGCCTTCAGTCTTGTAGAGACTATCTTAAATGCATGCTGGTCTTCAAATCTATGAACGGCATGGCACCTTCCTACTTATTAAGTGATTTTACTCAAGCTAAGAAATATCATACATATAATACTCGACATAGGGATTTGATTCGTCTTCCTTTGGCCAAAAGCAGTTAATATCAAGGCAATTTTTAGATATAACGGTGGGTGCACTTTTAACAATCTGCCCAAAGCAATGAGATCACTGGAAAGCCTTGAAACTTTTAAAACTAAGTGTAAGCGGTTTTTTAAGCAGATTTAATTAGTTGGATTTAATTAGTTAGATTTAACTAGTTGGATTTAATTGCTTGGATTTAATTAATAGACTTTGTATATATTTTGTTCAATGAGTTTTACCTTTTATTTGTTAATTTCTTGTGTAAACTCTCTACTGTCAAATTTTGTTTCGCAGGGCTCTCTTTAAACACGAAGGCGCGCTATAAAAAGGAACCTTGGGTCCCACTGGATCATTTGTCAATCAACCGTCGTGTGATGTAGAACTCTTAGAGTCAAGTCAGCTGAGCTACAGCTACTCCAAAGCAGTGAACAGCCGGCGCATTCCTCAAAATTGTCTTATGTCTTCATCACAATACAAGAATTTTTGAGATTTGTATTTCCTTTCTCTAATGGAAACTGTCTTTATTTGTGGCGGTGAATTTGAGATCGAAGTAGGTGGTTCGCACTTTACCTCATGCCACCATGCTGGTGGAAGTAAACAATTTATCTCTCATTAGCTCCTTTTGTTCGTCTACCAGCATTTAAATTTGACCCGCACACGTCAACGGTGGGTGACAAATGAGCCTAGGTCTGCCCAGAGAAGACTTCCTTATACAGCGCGCCTTCGTTTTTAAACTAGCTATGCTAAATGTGATGTCCCTGTTTAAATATTGATTAAATAAATAAATGAATAAATATCAAGTTGTTAATCATAATGTCCATATTAAGAGGCCGTGACTGTAAATATCGAGAATTGCTGGTCAGGCGAAAAAAATCGAAAATTCTGATAATTTGCCTGGAAAACCCTGTAGGGAGATATATTCAAAAAAATTATTTCAAAGTTTGAAAAATCAAATGTGTCGGAGGAAACGGGGAAAAACGAAAATTCGGGTTTTTACCCAATTAATTATGCGAAAAAATACAGTAAAATTTAGCACCTTTAGCGCGCTAGTACTGAAGGAGGATGTTTCTTAAGAGATCGGGGGTGTTTTTACTTCAAAGTATAACTAATTTGACTTTTATTTGTGGCATTTTAAGGAGCTTTGGTTTAATTTTAAAATTCACATGATTTTTTAAGTACTGTCAAAGGCTTGTCGCAAAAAGCGAAAAATCGACCAACTTCAAACCTTCAAAACATGTCTTGGTATGTGTGGCATAATGTCAAACTACATGCTGGCACAACGTTTGGTCCTTATACTAAAATAATATGTAATAAAAAATTTGGGTAATTCAGAAACGTGCCGGCAAAACATAAAGCTTTGCGGCGCACTGTGGCTCGAGGTCACGAATTTGCATGATGCAAATCAGTTGTAGAAATTGTATCGCCTAACGGTTCTGGTGTAGAAAGGGCTCTTTTGACGGCTTCAACACAAAATGTACAGGAATGATGACCAGTATTTAATAGCGTTTAATTCTTTTTTAAGCCAATGAGTTTTTTGTTTCATTTCTCGATTCTGTCTTAACGAAAAGCAAAATGTTTCAATTGCGTGACAATTGTCACGTTGGATCAAATGTGAAGTTGCCAAGTAAAGAGGACAAAATCTTTTTTTCGTCAAAACTCCATTCTAAAGCATCCAGTCCTATACATTTCGTTTTACATTATTTAAATAAGTTATTTTATGAGTCTCTATCGAACAACATCCCGCCGGTCTGATCCTGTTTGACTCCAGGCTGACTGCCAAGTGCGGTTCGAAGGAGACTTTTTCATTTCCGGTTTGCGTCTTTGATACGGGGACGGCGGAGCTATGGGGTTGAGTGGGCTGTTGCCCCACAAGAACAATTAATTATTATTAAAAACTAGATAATTGGATAATGCAGTCAAGACTTTTTATTGGTATATTATACGGTATATCAGCCAATATACCATAATCTACAAATATGGTAAGCGTACGTGTCAGCTTAAAATTAAAAGGGAGCTAAAAATTTAATTAAATTTAATAATTTAATTTAACGTTTTTAATTAAACATTTATTCCAGTCGCGCTTGTTGGATATAAGATGATTATAGCCAACTCGGCGCTACGCGCCTCGTTGGCTATCTATCATCTCATATCCAACGCGCGCTCGTGGTATAATTGTTAATTATCCTAACTTTTTTTTATTAGTTAATCTTTGTCATTAAAAAAAAATTGATCAATTTTTCCTAGGACGGAAGTAAGTAAGTAAGTAAGTGGACTTTATTTAGCCAGGGTGGCCCATTCAGCAACGAGGCTGATATCCAGAGGGGCCCTGGAGTAAAAGAATTACAATAGTTAAGAATACAAGACATCTTGATAGCTGAAAATACAGGATAAAATTTAAAAATACAAAAAGTATTTATAAGTAAAGGTATAAGCAAACATGCAACAGTTTACAAGAATATAGTGTCAAAAAATTTTTAAAATTTGTAGGTATTAATTAAAACTTTGAAGGAAGAAAGTGACTCGGCGTTTTGAATACAACGAGGTAAAAGGTTAAAAAGAACTGAGCCCGAATACCTTAAAGTTCGTTTTGCAAGGCTTAGTTTCGGTGTGGGCAGATGCAAATCTGTTCTCCTGCGAGTATTATAGCTATGTACATTACAATTTCTAGTGAAATAGTCACTCGGAAGCGCGTTTCCGGTGATTTCAGAAGCTCTAGATTTCAAAATTTGCAGGCGGAAGGGGGGGACACCCTATCTAGCAGTCTTTCTGTACTAAGAAAGGCGTAGGAAGAAACAGACAAAAGGAGGCTCTCCTCGGAAGGGAGGTCCCAGGACCCTCATAGATAAGTTGGTGTCAATGAGCCTACAGTACGCGGAAACTACAATAGCTCCTCTCATCCAAAATATGCTCCATGGCCCCCGTTTTATATCAACGTTCATTTAAAACTCATTTTTTTTGATGCAGCTTTTTGCCATTTGCCTTTTGAACTGCACTGCACGAGCAGCATCTAACAAGGTTTTCGAGCAGAGCGTTGTAAGAGGTCTTTTTTCTCTGATCAACCCCAGGTTACATTTAGCATTTGACAAATTAAATTCTTCCTCCATAGCAACCAGATCTTGCTCAGTTACAGCTTGTGCGCCGGGGGCTGTCTGCTGTTTCACTTTTGCTGCATTTCTGGAAAAAATGAAGCTACTTGTTGAGTCATCAAAAACTCAGAGACACTGAACAAGCGCTCCCCTTTCGATCCCTTTGCTCGTCTCATTTCTGTTGCAACCATTTCCGTGTGGACCTTTTTGCCACTTTCCTGTTTGATGGTAAATCTAACAGTCAGATATTCTCGTTGCTTCTCGTTAAACCGGTAAACTTTCTTAACTTGTTTTAAAGCGAAGCCTTCAGACGGTTTCACATATCCAGTGCTACGAGGACAGTTTTCAGGAGTTAGAGGAATAGTTGGCACGGCACCTGAACCTTCCTCGAGCCCTACGGCGTATTTAACCTTCGCTTTATCAAGAAGTGTCTCCCTTTCAACCGTCTTTGCGCATCTTCCGAACGCGAGATGCTTTTCTAGAGGAGAGTGCCTTCGGAAACAACGCGTGCAGCCCTCTTTTGGACATGGAAACACTTGATCATCGCCTTTCGCTTCACGGCCATAGTCTTCTTCTTCAGCGGATCCGTTGTGTAAGTTTTAGTAGGCTCTTTAAGTTTTCTCCTTGGGGCGATCTCTTTAAATTCGCGGAGGAAATATTTTGGTAATGGCGTTCTGTGGAAAATAACATCGCCAGAAATCGAGGACATTTTGCTCCCGCATTCATTGGTCAGCGAATTGCAGTCGGATGAAAACAAAGATGGCGGTTAAGACAAATTCCATATAACTTTATTGATGGATTTAAGTTCTGTGGACCTTCTTTATGGAGAAAAAAGCAAAACAAAAACAACTTTGAACTGATCTCTTGGCGACTTAAAGCAGTTTGCTGTCTGATGAGATGCAAGGGACACTCTGTACTAGGCTTCAATGTCCACTAAAACTGGCTTTTTTTGTAATCGTCTGAGATATCAGACATTTTGGAAATTGTACCTTAAACTACTTGCATTAAATAATGGGAAGATCTAGGCAAATCTTACTTGAAAAGGGCTTTTTCTCCAAGTTGAAAACGCAGTTCAACGAACGAACTAATACAGTTCTCTCTGATCTGCCTCTTAATCTCGCGCACCCTTCGCACGTTTCTCTCGCGCGTGATGCAAGAGTGATCTGTTCCCCGCGCGAGGAAACTGATACGAGCCACCCTAATTTTCGCGCGAGAAAATTTTTATTCAATGCTCTACTTTAGTATGAGGGGGTCTGGATTGAGTTTATTTCCCGTCAAACATTGCTGAATATAGAAAAAACAAATATGGCGACAGTTTGAAGGTTTCGCAGAGGGTTTTTCTTTTAACGCTTTCCCTTCTGGTGCGTCTTCAAGGATGGTCTCAGATCACAGACTCCACAGCGCAAAAAAAAAAAAAATTCAAGATCTTTTGGAAGTATCTCATTGTCAAGAAATGTCTCTTTTTATGGACGATTTGCTTACTTCAAACTTCCCTTTATTTAATGCGAGTCGGAGCTAATTGACTTCCTAGAGGGTTGCTCCTCAAATCGGCGATCCTTTGCCATGGATTACGCTATATTTGAAACAGACAAGAGGTAATGGCTAGCCTCGAATATCGAACATTGCTGACTTTGCTGGAAGTAAGTAGACAAACAGCTTTTGAATTATTTTTATGTTAGAAGTACAGCTTAATCTCTACTGAACATGTTTCGAGTCGGAGCTAAGGAATAATGTTACTCGTATTTGTGGTATTTTGGATTTTTGTGGATATCCCATACATTTCCTTACACGATTTCGCCGCCATTAACTTCTCAATACGCACGCGCGTCCGGCATTTTGACCCAAATTTCTGGCAATGATAACATGTAAGATGATTAACGACAAAATCAAACACCTAAATATTATCCAGAGCGAGATTTGGTACGTTTCACACAGCGGAAATAGCGTTAGGTGCAGCTTGTGCACTGCTACCTAAATGAGGTAGAAGTTTCTTTTTCCAGTATAGCGTTCGAATAATAAAGCGTTTGAAATAAATTATTATAACAAAAACTGGCGCCAGGTTTGATGTTTTCAAGTGATCTTGATTTCAAGCTTTCCGTCGCTGAGTTTTTTAGTCTGAAAACTAAAGAGAGATCATGCTACATTATAGCTAGAAACTGGATAGAGAATATAACGTAAGGTTTATCATTTGTTCCCTCCAAAGAGATGGATTTGCCAGGGCCTATGTCAAATGTCTGCCACACCCTTCTTCTGCAATTTAAATTAACAGAAAATTTCATGTCTATACATCAATTTACAGCCCTCTTCAGCAATGTCTATGGATTTTTTATTGTATCATTTCATATCATTTCCATATTAAAGAAATTTTTTAACCATCTTTAACTATCTTGTTTACTTCGTAGCTCTCATTAGTACGATTTCTAGAACTGATTTGCATCATGCAAATTCATGACCTTGGCCCCAGTGCGTCGCAAACTCTTTTATTTTGCTGGCACTTTTCTGATTTAACCCCAATTTTTTATTTCGTATTATTTTAGTATAGGGACTAAACTTTGTGCCAGCATACAGTTTGACATGATTTCTCGCATACTAAGACGCGTTTTGAAGGCTTGAAGTTGCTCAAATTTTCGCCTTTTGCAACAAGTGTTTGAGAGTACTTTGTTAAAAAAATCATGTAAATTTTAAAATTACACCAAAGCTCCTAAAAGTGTCATAAATAAAAATCAAATGAATTATGTTTTCAATTAAAAACATCTCTGATTTCTTACAAAACATCTTCCATCAGTACTAGCACACTAAAGTTACTCAATTTTTACTGTATTTTTTGCATAATTATTTAGGTAAAAACCCGAATTTTCGTTTTTCCTCGTTTTCTCGGAAACATTTGACTTTTCTTCAGACTTTGAAATATTTTTTTTCTAACATATCTCCATAAAAGGGTTTTCCAGGAAAATTATCAGAATTTTGGTTTTTTTTCAGCCTGTCCAGCGATTCTTGATATTTACAGCCATGGGCTTTTAATGGCCTCTCCTACTTTATTATAAATGGGGATTAATACTGGAGCGGCGCCAGAAAAATAAATACTTCGTGTTTCGACCAACTGATCAAGTAAATGTCGTCCTTGTTTTTAAGGAACTTGTTTATTTACTCTCTGGAAGGAAAACTTGTATTTTTCATGATTGCTCTGTAAGAGATACATCAAAACAATATCTTGAGTGCTGTTCAGCTAATGTTATCAAAATACTCCACTCTAAATTCTTTTGGACTTATAGATAGAGGGGGTAAGTTTCTAAAGAATATGTGGTGCTGCGTCAGAGGGAGTAACAAGGTAATCCGGTTCCATCACCTGAGTTGCTAATGTTAAGTGGCCACTGTTAAGAGTTTCAAAGCTGACATTTCGAGCTTTAGCCATTCGTCAGAGAGAAGAAAGTCAACTTCGCTAACTTCAATCTTCATACAGTGAGGATTTCGAAGATGAAGCAGTTTGAATGGGAAAATGGTAATTTTCCAGTTTCTTTAAAAGAAAAAAAATCTTGATGAATATACTGAAAGTTTTTGAGGCAAAAAGAGAGGGTGGAGATAAAATTTGTAAGGTTTTTTTCCCATGAATTGACTTGCATTGAATGTAGCTAGATTGTTTTGACTCTTCCACTTAATAGGAAAGTTAAAGAGGAACATATTAATAAGAACTGAGAGTGTACATTATTAGATGCAAATGTACAGTATGCATCAGTGAGACCTTTTCATCACACTGAAAGCTATTTAAGTTAGGGCAATTGTGTTTAACACAACCCTAGGTCACTTGCTATCTTTTTACACTTCAAATGTGTCGAAGACTTTGTGTAATGAAATAGAAATGAGTATCATAGAAATGCAGCTGACAGCGTATGTCGTTAATAAAGCGCTTTACACAGGGTGCTTTTACACAGGAAAATTGTATTCATTTTATCTGATGTAGTGAACAGTGCTGAAGAATAACATTGTACATACATTTAAGAGATACATTTGGGTCATTGAATCAATTTCAGCAACATACATTGAGCTTTGCCTTCTATTTAATCAAAATAGATTATTGACTTCGTGTTACATAAAACATGCATTACAGAACAGCGAGTCCGTCACTGAATTTGTTACTTGTTCATTCAGTGTTGCATGTATTTGTTCAACAAGGTTTATCAATAAAATAACACCAGTTTTATTCCCTATGGTGATGTTGTTTGAATGTGTTTCCCTTGATTTCAGTACACATAGATTATGTAACTATGGATTACTGAGAACTACATGTACATATCTGAGTAATTTTAAATTGAATGTCAAAAGTAATTTCGGATTGCTTTGTTTTTAATTTACTTCACTCTGTGATTGGTCTAAAAAAAAATCATACTACTCTCTCAACCAATCAGATGCAAAACTAAAACCTGAATCGCGACCTGGTCACCCGCGTTTTCTCCTGCTTTAGGCAATTTGGAGTTCTCATTGGCTCTAACGGGTATTTCCTTTCTCCTGATTGGCTGTTGTGATTATTTTGGTGATGGTTTAACAACACTAAATCAAAAAGTGTCCTTTTGCTCACTGGGGGTGAGTTACATGTAGTTTTAATGGGAAGGGAACATTAGAGCTTGTCAGGTAGATGGTTTGCTGATTGAAGTAAGAAAGTAAATTTTTTCACAGAAAAACACTTCTCACGCAGTTCGCAATTTTCAATTGCACGAAAAATCAAAAGGACTTGTAATTATATCAAATGCTTTTCAACACTATTCTTCCAACCACAGAACATGTATAAGTATATATAGAAAATACATCAAGCTCTACATTTCTCCACACTTTGATATAACCACAGGTAACTTGAGTCTGTTGTTGGGTACTGTGGGAACATTCTAGAGGATGATAAAAAACAAAGATAATAAGGGATATTAATCATTAGACTGAGCAACCTAAGTTCTATTTGGCAAGACAGAGAAAGGCTACACTTTGTTTGCACGAGGTCTATGAGCAAGATAAAATAAGTTAATTTACATATTATGATATCGAGGAACAATCATTAATCCAAGAGAGTAGCTAGTCAGTATAACACTGAGTAAGCCTTCATTTACTAGCAAAATGGTTTGGTGAAAATCAGGAATTTCTGACTTCTTTTGCATGGACTACAAATTACACAGTGTACACTTAACATGAAATTGGAATGGGATTTAGTTGATGAAATGAATGGAATAAAATTTGCAAAAAATTTGGGCTGGGAAATGAGATTTATTTCCTTCCCCTTCACCTTCATCCTTTCCGGAAACTCGTGCGTGTGAAACCGTGCATGTGAAATTAATGTCTCCTACCTCTAACCCTGCAGGAGACAGGACCTACCGTTTTATTCATCCTTATCCGAGAAGACTAGAATATCTATAAACTTCTTGATATTATAGAAAGGTAGCAAATTCTCCTAACTTATTTTAAGATCATGAGTATCGGTCTGGCCAGGGGCTTGAACCCTCAGCATCCTGCACAACACAGTCCTGCGCTCTAACCAATTGAGCTAACCAGGAGGTGGTATTTGACAAATCATTACTAAAATTGAACATGGCGTTAATTGTGGTACAAATGTTAAGGAAGCCTTTGAATATGCTTACCTGACAGCAATCTGTTTTTGGACCACTGTTTGCCTAAAATAATGTTGGATCATTTAAATTAAAATAAACAAAGCTATAAAACAATGTTGTATTTCATGTATGTGTTTCTCACAGAATATAATTCTGTCTGAAAAGACTTGAAGACTAAATATGCTTGAGGTTATGATCATTAGCTTGCGATGATATCTTACACTATCACGTCAGATTAGCTCAGACACGAAAGATGATAAAAGAGATTAAGAAGGACAGATATAATGACAAATAGTGACATGGCAAATGTATTGCCATTCCAGTCACAGGTATGTTGGCTTTTCAGTATAAGGTGCTAAAAGTCTGAGGGTGAAAATAATATGTTATAAGAATGCTTTAGTTATTTGTTGTCGGCCTTATATTAGCCACTACCAAATTTCCAATTTCCTTCGAATGATTGTTGAAAGTAAAATTCAACCTGGTAAATTTTCAAAACTGACTACAAGAAATAATGTAGCTGGTGAGGTGGGACACTCATAAGAGCAGTATATCGTTAGAAAATGAAATCTTTATCCCTTACTGGTTCATGTGATTCTAATTTTTTTCAGAAACAGAAAATGAATAGAATACAGAATGGCTGGTTTTCTGAAGTAAATTACCAGTGGCCTGGCCAAGCACTTTCTCTTGAAGTAGAGGACATTTTATATGAGGGCAAATCAAAATATCAGGACATTCTTGTGTTAAAAAGGTATGTTTTGAAACCATCACAAGTTAACATTTGCAGTTGACAAACACTACATACATGCTTATCCATTGATTGCACAGGGCATTAGTCAGGTTTGTTAGATAGATTCTGTTATATGGTGACCTTGTTTTGTTATACTTGTGTTACATTATATTAAGTTAAGTCATAGTTGTGTTATGTGTGCATGGATGCACCTGCACAGGAAAGAACAGGAATAAAAGGGAATCTTGGAATGTTCATGTTCATTGCTAGTTTGTTTATAATTTCGTCTTTGAATTTTCTAAGATACAACAGATTCATCCCTAAAAACTTAACGTTACACTAACCACACAAGTCAGTCAGTCGCCTAGTTGGTCAGTTAGTCAGCCACTCAGCAGTTAGTCAGTTGTTAAGTCATCTGATTGAACAGCAATGTGCAACTCAGAATTCAGCTGGTCAGGGAGTAAGTGTATGTTAGAAAGATAGCCTGAGTCAGTCATCGTTGATTTTTATTTAATTTACTATGTGCATACCAAACAGCCAGTATATTTTATTTGTTTTCATTTTCCCTTGTAGGAAGTAATTTAAGTCTGTAAAAAGTATTTACCAAATATGGCTGAAGGTTTTAGCTCCCCTAAATTAACTCAGCATATAGGAGATGGATTTGACTATATGAAGAAGCATGAAAATGAATTTTTTTATTATCATAGATTCTTCAGATCCTGTGGGTATGTAATGACAGCTTGTTTACTACTATCTATTTGACTGTTCAGATACTTACAATATTTACTTAAGTAGGGGTTCCTGTTGTAATGAGTGGCCTCCTCCTCCTCCCAATAAGTGCCCAACCCCCTCCCCCCCAAGCCATAATATCAAACAAGCACTTAATATCTTGAATAAGCTCAAGACACAAGGAAATCTCTTTCTATTGCCACTTTATTTATAACTTTCTAAAGTTTTAAAACTACATTGTAATCAGTACAGATTAAAAGTTTGTTTATAAGTGTCTCCTTTCACCAAGAACCCTCCTTCCTTGTTTAAGCACCCCTCCTTTAAACCAGCCTGGGCATTTATCAGAAAAAAAAAAATATATATATATATATATATATATATGTATGGTATTTATGTATCTGTCTGACTAAACCCTTTAATCTCCCATCAGTGACCAAGACAGAATTTCTTCTTACATAATCAATACAATATCAAGCAGACAAGTGATGAGAATAAAGAAAAATATGAATTAGGGGATTATCAGTTGGTCCAATATCATTCATTCATATGACCTTCCTGTTCAATAATAGAACTGACAATGCACAGATAAACTACATTATGATTGAGTGGGGGAGAGCCGTTGTATATCTTAAGTTAACAATTTAGGTTGTCTGAACCTCAGAAACTTGACAAAGGGTTCACTTGCTGATGTGAAAATTACTTCCCAAATTTTTCACAATCACTTACATATACTTTAGCAATTGGGTGAATAAATTTTTTAATTGATATCCATACCTAATTTTCGCTTTATGAATGTCCTTCCAGGTTCTGCAGAATCTCTGTTTCAAGGTCCATACTATGAGCTTACGAAAAAAGCACTAAAGCCAGATGGATTAGTATGCAGCCAAGGTACTAATCACTTAATGTTTCGTTTTGATATCATTTTTCGGCCGCCTTCATGTGTGTTAGCGTACGTTATACAGTCATGTAATATGCATTCGAAAGATCTTGGGAACTGTAGACTGTCTACATGTCAACGACAGTTGCCGTCACTCCACTTATAAGGAAAGATGTCTTTCCTCGAGTCCTAACGAGGAATCGAATCCTTGTCTTTCGGATTCACGCTTGCAGTTCTCTTCTACTGAGTCAGAGAGACTCTTTGGTGAGATACATAGGGGTCATGACTGGGTTCGTATGCGGCACGCGCATTGCGTATAATGGGATAAGCGATGCAGTCAATATGTGTAAATGAAGTAGGACAGATGGTAAAGTTTTGAGTTCGGTAATAAAATAGAAGAAGATGGTTCTATTTTTTTTACTCGAGCGTGGGACAAAGACAGCTGACAGACAATCGACGGAGGCATTTGAAGCTCGAGACTGAGGATCGATGTGAAGTGATGTTTTATTACTCTTCCTTATCGCACTAGAAACGTGCTGAGTGGCTTTCGAAACGGAATTTACTAAGTGAAAAAAACGATTAGATATTTATCAACTCGTAGTAACCTTTTATATCGGTACATTTGTCTCAAGCATATTCATCTCTTTTGATATGTATTAGGTTGGTCGAGATTCAGTCTTGCCTAAAAGCATAACAGACTCTACGTTTTACGTTCGAATCACTGAAACTAAGTAACGCTTTTTTTATTTGTCATAGGTGAATGCATATGGCTTCATATCCCCTTAATCAAGACGTTCTTAGAATTATGTAGAAGCTTATTTCCTGCAGTCAGTTATGGTACACAACAATACCTACATATCCAAGTGGACAGATAGGATTTATACTGTGTAGCAAAACTAAGGTTGGTAATTCCTTGTGACAGACTTCAACATCAGTCTTTTCTTAGGTCGGTGGTCGACGGAATTCGATAAATGGGTAGAAAAAAATGGATCTGAAAAGGACGATTTATCTGGAAATCGAAACACAAGATGGGGTTGGAGATGGCAGAGAAGTGTATTCAAGACACATTTAAAAAGTGTGAAAGTGCCTTGGATCCTGTGCTTTTAAATATCAACCCACTTATCCTGAACAACTTTTTCCTAAAGAAAACTCAAATTTACAAATATAAACAAAAACGTAAACAACAACAACAATAACGACCTATAGAGACAAAAAACAGAAAGAAAGCAAAGTAGATCACGAGAGAAAACGAGGCTGTAGCATCTATTTCTCATCGCATTTTAGGAAACTAAGTTTGGTAATCCTGTCACTGAGTTTACCGAGGACCAACTTGAGAAACTGCAGCTGAGATACTACACTGCTGAAGTTCACAGAGCCGCTTTTGTTTTACCTCAGTTTCCGAAAAAGGTTCGTACCCAGGCTTCCTGTTATTGTCTTTTTCTCTCACCTCTTTTTCTTCTTCTTGGCTTGCAAATACCAGTTTGAAAATGTGATCATGCGATTTTGCTCTCCCGATTTCAGGCGCTTTTGCTATGACACCCACGCGATGATAATGGAATAAGTGTTCACCAGCGTTAGTCTTCGCAGGATGCACTAGCCACAGAGAACAGTGAACAAGATATTTATATGACCCAGTAAGATAACATACAGTGCAACTCAAAGACAAGGAGACGGGCCAAGAAAGTAAGAGGACAATTGGTCGCTGATGAGTTACTACTGGTGTTAGACAGTCTAAGGCTGTGTTGATAACAATCTTGATCTCCGAATGCTCCTTATGACGTCATTCAAGGTCTACTTCCAAGGTCTTGGAGTATAGAGATCAAATTAATGAATTTTTCTTTTTCTTTTTCTATTTAGTTCTTTCTTTAATTATTATTTGTTTGTTGGATTTGTTTTTGTTTTTGTTTTTTTTTTATTTCGTTTCTACCTGAGCTACCGTTAGTGACAGTGACTGGCTTCTTTACAAAATTGATGACGGTTTTTACTTTGAGATTAGTGATAGGGGTTGGGTTAGCGTGGTCTGTACTCTTTTCGACAACGATATAAATTCTGACCACACAAACCGGCTGCCTCCTCATTTAAAATTTTCATAGCCGCCCTAGCAAGTGAGCGAAACTTTTCCACACTGCTTCCATTGTTGCACCGCAAAGAGATTGTGGATAAATTTTGCGACCCGACAATGGTCGCAGAGTAAGAACTGAGGAGAGCAGGAGGGGTGGGTGGGTAAAGAAGAAAATCCGGTGTTGGCCTCCCAGAACTTTCGTCCTCTCACGATTACCGCCGCACTGCTGTTGAGCCGCAGTGATGATTTATTCATCTGTTGCAATCTCACGCGCTGCACTAATGTATGTAGTCTGAATAGTAAACTACTCGTAGACCTAGAGGAGAGAGTGGGAGGCTAACCATAGGTTTCGAGGGAAAAAAGCAGTCAAAAATTTTAATTCTTCATTCTGATCCAATGTACTGGAGCCTCTTAAAGGCCTTGTTATTTTCGGTTTCACCCTTTACATTCCATTACGTCATTAAAGACACTCTCTAATGTTCCATGTTTATTTGTCTTTTCACACTCGTGGAAAACAAAATATATTTATTTATCGTCCCCACCACGACCCCAGCTGCCGGTGGCCTTTGAGTACTTCTCCTCGCATAACATCTGGACGAATAATGGCCAAACTTCCCACAAGAGAAACATTGGATCGAATTGTTACTTCTCGTACCCAGACTTCTGTATGGGCCCACAGCAGACCCACGCTGGAAAGATCCTTGCTACGGTCCTACCCTGCTCATAGCCTTTTCAACTATCGCAACTGCCTCGTAAACCTTGGTGTGGTCTTTACCACTCCCGGTAGGCGTAGAGCCTGGAAATGCTACTTGGGGCGGGAGATCTACCTTTGCTATATGCTGTTTGATACACAAGGCGGCAAAACTTGCACTTCTCACCCTGATTGTCCCAAAATGTGTTTTGGGAGTCTGTGAGATGTCAGTGGGCGTCATATTAATTTTGTTGAACTCAAGAGAGTGGTCGTGTCATCTCTTTTTACCGCGGTGACCAATGAAGGCTTAGTGAGTCCGTTTGACGACTTCCGCAATGACGCGAATTCTCGCTCCAATTCTCGTAATTATTCGTTTTCTTCAGTGGCCGGGCGAACTCTCAATACTAAACTCGGTTACCTCTTAAAAGGTCGTTCTTTCATTCGCTCTACTTCTCGAAGCGCTTTGACAGCTGTAATACTTACCAGTGACACCCGTTCAGGTGTTACGGGTTACAGGTCCAATTGAGAAACCTGAAGTTGAAGTTCTATTGGAATTGTAAGAGTCACCAACCGCAACAAGGGGTCACATTCCCACCCTTTGGTTTTATCTTCCCCCCCCCCCCCCCCCCTCCCCAGTGTAGTGTTCTTTCACTAGCATTTTGCGACCTGAACACAACTTATCACAGCAGCAAAGAGGATTTGCTTCCTCCATGCGACTTTCAAGCTTTGAACTGACATGCGCATGTGTGTTGCAATCTCATCTGAACCCTTGTTGCAGAAGGGTGACGCTATATCGAAGGCGTTCGTCAAGGGTCGAACACACAAGTTTATAGCACAGCGGTTAAATTTGAAATACGTCATGTAAGCTGTTGCACTTGTTCCCCACGAAAAGTTTAAGCCCGAAATGTGTAAGATCGTATTGAACAAAGGATAAAGATATACAAAAACTAATAAAAAATTTTTTCACCATGTTTGAGCTATTTACAAGGTTATCGGTGCGCCAATAAACCTAACAGTGAAGTTTGAATTTTGGACGGTAGCTTTGACTCTTAGGGAAGAAATTTTGAGAGAAATTCTCCCCGCCGCGTTGAGTCAATTTTTACTTACGTAATACGAAAAACTTGTCAACACTAAAACGTCAAATGATTCGTGAAATAACGGGAATTTCAGGAATTGTTCACAGCCTAGCCTGTGAAGAATATTCTCTATCAATTTGTGTCGCTAATCCGCAACGACGTTCTGAAATTAACAAGGGCAGAGAGAGCGTATGAGAAATCCACTTTTAACTTGCGAGGAGGTACTGGCCACAACTATCGCCTCCCAGCTAATCTTCTTCATCGTTGTCGTGCAACACTATGCAGACGTTGATGTTTCCCCTACAGCGGACGGAACATATATTTCATTATCATTCACTTAAACATGTCTTCTTTTTTATTGGGTGAGGTCTTTTACTTTGACTCTTCACTCTATATAAGGATCAAACCCCCGATGCTTAGCAAGATTAAAGGATATGTAGTTTGGAAACAAGCTGTGACTAAGGTTACTTTTTCGTGGATGTCATCGTAACAACAGCCAAACACCATAGACTTTATTCGTGCACGTTCGATCGGTTGCTATGTCGAAACTCAGCTGCATCCATAGAGGATTCTTCGCACAAACATCTTGCAAGCTGAAAGAAACGATCGAAAATAACAATCAGTCATTGGGAAAAATGAGTGAATAATATGCAATACTCTGTTAAATTCCTTTTGAGGCAGAAACCATCGGTTATTAAGGTATATTTGATCGAATGCACTTCTTCCAGCGGTTAGCCTGTCGAACTGTAATGCTAGTTACCATGTGAGGGTAAATATTTCGTACCTTAACACCTCATGATTTAATGAGAATAGTGACTTCTGTATTAAACTTAAAAACTAAATGTCGCGTGTGGGTGCATAGTGAGTTAGCTACTTACGAGAAAAATGTGAATTCCACAGTTGTACCCATCCTTCTGTTTAAAGTGCATCGGCTCGATGCGAGGCCGTGATAGAGAAAGCCAGCCCGTTTTGGCGTCAGCGACCTCACTACAAATGTAATGGCAGGCAAATGTCATTCTCAAAGTGATTGCCGTTTTAAATTGAAGGAACGGCTTTTTTCACGTACGACTTTACAATTTTACACTTGTTATAAGCACTGAAGGTAGACATTGCATGCCTATCGTGTTCGCTCCTCTGTTGGCAGAACAGGGTCAGTCGCTACTGGATAAGTAGGGTTTATTACTGCGAGGAACGCTTTCATACATTTCATGAAACCGCAGTACACATAGATGATTTTCATATATTCATATTCATAGAGTCGCCGCCACGATTACGCATTCTAGTGTCTTGGTCAAAAACTGTCTTCAGTTTTTAAATGCCATCCTTTCGCGGGGTTTCGCGGGTTTCATAATTTCCCCGCTGACCAAGATTACTGTTTACTCTTACCCTCGACGAACGCCATCGATATAGCGTCACCCGTTGCAGAAGGTGGCTCAAATTCATTTTGCTGGTAAGTCTTGTGTAATTTTCTAATTTTGTCTCCAAATTCCTCTGTTGTTAGAGGATAAATTCGTTTTTACTAGCTGGGTACGAACGAGGCGTCGTTTTAACTGTTCACAACAACTGATCAAATATGAAAAAATTGCCTCCGTCCGGCCGACTTTTAGAATATTCTAGTCAGATTTTACGTTCATTTCCGATCAAGTTAGACCTTCTGGAACTCAAAATGAAAAGTAAAAATGCTATAGAATACTGTGCGTGGAGGATAATGGATATTTAAAAGCGACAGAACAGGCTTTGAGTCAACAACAGTACGATATTCTGAAGCGAGGCGTATTGTGGCCGTATAATGATAACTGAACTTTTGGACTTCAAGCGAGGCGTTTTGTGGCCGTATAATAATAACTGAACTTTTGGACTTCAAGCGAGGCTTAGGGACAATTTGAAGATTCCAAGGCCCGCGATTAATATTATTTTGGAGTAAGGATAAGTACAAAAAGGGTTGTTTTATAGAAGATTTTTAGTCTAAACGTTGAACTCTCAGAATTTTCAACCCAGCGCTACACAATATTATTAGGGACCTTAAGCAAATCACGACAGCGACGGCAGCGAGAACGTGGCAAAACAAAAGATCTAATTGGCAGAACGATAGCTCAGCACGTGCGTTTTAAAACTTTGTACATTTATCAGCCGTCCTCTCAAAACAACAACGTGAAATCACCGAAATTTGCGTCGTCTGAGAAAGGAGACCGCGGCGGCGAATTATTGTAATTTCCATTAGGAACTCAGGGCTGCTACTACATGTTATTTTGAGGTTGAGCTGGAGCGCCGTAAGAGATAGTAAACACCTGCAGCTATTATCAAAATTCTAATCAAATGTAGAAACTCATTTTGTAATCGACGTCTTCTTCGGTGTCGTCGTCCTGACTGCTTAAGGTCCCTAATATATAATATTGTCTGGTCGTGAAGTCAAGTAAACAACCATCTGATGATGATGAATTCTACTACGTGAGTTTCGTACATGTAAGAAACCCAATCGTTTTTCGCTTCTAACAACAAATTCAGAACTGTTTTGTATAAAGCTTCGGTCCCGAAATATTTCTGGTCACTTTCGTCTCGCTTCATTTTCATAGATTCCACTTAACATAAGATCCTTCCTCGCTCGGAAAATTTGCATAATACTTTGCACGCTTGCAAAAAATTCAGCGATTTTCATTTTGCATTCTCTATCATTTGTCTCCATCCTTCTTTCTCCCGTTAACAATTTCTTTTCTTTACCTTCCATTTTCTAAATTCCATTCTTCCTCCCTACTATTCATTTCCCATTCCCAATACTCACTGACCATTCTTTGAGTCAGTCAGTGATCGACTTCTACCTTTGCATCTGTCCGTCGTTAACTCCAAGCCTTGAGTTGTGATTAACGAAGATAAACAGGCAGCGTGAAACGAAAATTTTGCAAATTTACACCTTGAATTACTTTCCGGCGTTTTGTATAAAAGAATGACTCAGACCAGCTCTCATTGGCTCATTTCGCTGTTACATTTTCTTAGATTCGGGGCATTTGGAGAAGTTCAAGTTACATTTTATACAACCATGGGCGCTCCAGAGAGCAAACCAGGTAAATGTTTAATACTCCTCATTCAAGGGCTTTGAAAACATGTACAGTATGCACATTCCACTGAGCCATGCAAATGCAGTGACTGAATCAGTTAAGTTCAAGTTGGATAAAAGTGTATTAGAAGCGTCTGGTAGTTGCACCCAGCTAATGGTCTACTGATACTTAAGTATATAGCCCACTCATTTCATTTTTGGTAGTTCTGTTGGCTACTTTACGTCACGTGGTATAAGATCACCGTTATCACGGAATAACCCCGTTTGCGTCGAAGGGATACTTGTCCTCCGATTATTTCCGTAAAAAAAAAAAAAAACAAAACAAAAACAAATCCAGCGAAGAAAAAAAAGCTAGCTCAAGAGTTTCTCGTAAGAAAACGTTTTCTTTCTATAGAGTCTAGTGAAAGTAACATTAAAAAGCGATCTCAAACGCTGCTTCGTATAGTACAAAAACAGTTCGCAAAATTTACTGTCAATACGCGATACGAAAATTAATGGGAGGATTATATATATCTTATTAACCAAGCGCGAGGGCCGTACTGGGAGAATATCGGCCCGAGGTCTTGACAGTACGGACCGAGCGCAGCGAGGTCCGTACAAAAAGACCGAGGGCCGATATTCTTCCAGTACGGCCCCGAGCAAGCTTGGTTAATAAGAGATTTATTATACGACTGAAGTTCAAAGGGACACAAGTGCGGTATCATTCGGGACCATTCGGGACAGTGCTCGGTCCAATACTTAGAGAATATTGGATCGGCACTAGAGCATTTTGCTTGGTTGATTTTAGTTATTGGCCCTCTGACTGCCCGAGTCGTGTAATAAAGAATAAATAAACCTCCTTATGCCTTGCTGGGTTTGCTGGTATGTTGGCCGATGATTTCCTTGGCTGAGAGATTGTCTTCCCGGCCGCAGTCAGTATTAGCCGACATACTGGCCACCAGAAGGGGTATCTTTGGTAAATATTTCGGACATAGTCGATACCCTAAATAATAACTTTGGAACAGTTCCATTGATTAGTCGTATTAATTTTGCATGTAGGAATGTTAACTTCCGCATTGTTCATTTCAACGGGATTAAAGGTACTACAAAAATATGTGGTTGAAATCCTCTATAGTAACCTAGTTTTTTCCCCGCATTACTAGCGCGCGTACCAAGGACATTGCACGTATATGTGACCAACCAAACCATAGATGTCGAACAGATATTCATACGGGTCCTGGGCGACAAAGTAACGGAAAGCGAGATAAATGATCACATCGTTGGACTTAAAGCTCAAGGACAGGGGGTTCAGATTGGCGGTAAGATTGGACAGAATCAGCATGACAAACACATGAAAGGGGCGAAAGAGCGGCGAACTTACAAAACTTCATCCCAAGGGGGTTTTATCTATCTTCCGCATCGCGAAACCATGCCATTTCCAGCTGAAAATGATAATTTATTGTATATCTCAGTACACGACGGGAACAAGGTGTGGTGCACAAGTATGCCTGTGGATCCTACACATTATGGCTGCATTACAATCAAAGGAGACAAAAAGGGAATTAGCGTGTGCCCATCCAATCCCAAGCCTCGTTGGCTCGAATTCAAAGAAAGAGCTCCTTCATTTTCCAGAGCCGATTTGGTAGAGGTTAATCGAGGACCTGACCAAATCCCTGTTTATTTTGGCACAATCTGGAAAAATAAAAGCGTCGATGAGATTTGTGAAGTAAGCGAAACTGATATAGAAAAACGTAATTATTATCAATGGTCAGGTGCTCCATCATTTCTTTCTGTACCAAGGTACGAGTGGGTCAGGGTACAGCGTGGTAACCCCATTCCAGTTAACGCAGTCAGTGTCAGCGTAGGGGGTGGCTTTCGTCGCGGCGTGTATCTCGGGCGCGTCAATGGAGACAGAGCTTGTGGAATAACAGAGGTGGATCGTATGTTTGACCAATTCGTTTCCTTGAATAATAATTATACGACGAATAACATCGCCACTTCGGGGGAAGTTCTCTTGCTGACCGCAGAGCCTGTGAGCTGAAGCGCTCAAGCGGTCCTGATGAACAAGTCGACTGGGAGCATACTTACCAATATTAAAATTGTTTTCGGTTTAATCACTTAGAAACGTTTTAAAGGTGCTCCGACTGAGATACTCAGTTCAGCATCACAAAGTCAAACTAAACAGTTTCTTTTTGTTATTCTTTTAAGTTTATTGGCTGTAACTTGCTCTTTTTGGACACCGCTCTGTTCCATCGACCGGCCAATTGTTTTATTTTCCAACCTTTTCCCATTTGCTTAATACGATGGAGAGAAATATTAAAAGCGGAAGAAATTACAAACCGGAATTTATTGTGACCTGTTAACCACTATGTACTAGTTCATTCACTGCTTTCGATCGTCAGAATATTCTGTTATAATTTGGATGTATCAACAAAGTTGAAATGGTAAATTGGCCACCATAACGATTACAAAAGCTGACGTTTCGAGCGGTCCGAATTTCAGGACCATTCGCTCCGACGAAGGGCTAACGCTCGAAACGTCAGCTTTTGTAATCGTTACGGTGGCCAATTTGCCATTTCAACTTTGTTGATATATCCAAATTATTTCGTTACCTCCACCGACGCAGCCCCAAACAGTTTCTTTAGAAAGTATCAGCCTTTATTCAGAATATTCTGTTGCTCAGGCTGATCGGTGAGATTTATTTATTTTATTTAATCGCTTTCACCATACTTACAATACTAAAAGGACTAAAATATACATATGAACAAGAAACAGAAGAGAACGGAGGACAAGGGTGCGGGACACACAACAGAGCGAGGCTCCAAATTAAGTGTGCCCTTACGAGAAATATACAAATACTAACTATGTAAACAACAGACAGTGTAAAAAGTATATAAAAAAGTATATACAATAATAAAAGCAAAAACGAAAACGATATGAATAAATCCCTTATGCGGCCGATAGAAAGTCCTAATAGCAACAGTTACCATTTAATAGAAGATCACGTGACCTGCTGCATTTGCAGCAGATCGACTTCCAGGTGTTGAAGTTAGTGACGTCTTAGTTTGTACGAAAAGCAGCGGAATAGCGTTGGAGTACGTGAGATTTAAACTGATTGAGAGAACTAATAATACGAGTGGATACAGGTAAGGTATTCCATAGTTTAGCGACACGATTAAAGTAACTAAATTGAAAGAGCTTTGTACGGCACTTAGGAATTAGTACGTCTAGATCAGAGCTATGACGAGTAAGACGAGTGCCTTTGGGCCTGACATAATCAGCTATGGGTAAGGTGTAGTGGCCAACGCGACACTTGAAATAGAAACTTAAGTCTTTCACTTCGTGCCAGTATGTTAACGGTAGCAGGTTGAGGCGGGAAAGGCGCTCATGATAAGAAATATCCTCTTGCCAGTGCGTGTTTAAGATGAATTTTGTTGCCCTGCGTTGAAGACTTTCTATTTTTTTTATGCCACCGATCGAACTGGGAGCCCATATCTCGCTAGCATAGCCAATATGTGATCTGACAAACGTGAGATATAGTAATTTCCTATGATCTGTAGTGAATGACGAAAGACTGTTGCGTCGCAAGAATGCAAGCATCCTATTGGCCTTAGCTAATATAGTGTTGGTGTGAGTGTCCCATGTGAGGTCGGAAGAGATAGACACTCCGAGGTCTTTTACTTGAGTGACGTGATTAAGTGAGATGTTGTTCAACTTATAATCGTAGCGAAGTGGGTAGCGCTTACGTGTGACGGTTAGTACCTCACATTTAGAGGTGTTAAACTTTAGGTGCCAATTATCACTCCAGCCCTGCAGCCTGTCAAGGTCTTTTTGGAGTGACTCACAGTCCTGTAGACTATCAATGACACTGGAACACTTTGAGTCGTCGGCGAAGAGTGCGAAATGATTCTGTATCACCGGCGGGAGGTCGTTCACATAAACTAAGAACAGCAGAGGACCAAGGATACTGCCTTGAGGGACTCCTGATGGAACTGGGGAACGACTAGAGGTGAAACCGTGGACCAAGCACTGCTGACCACGTCCATCTAGGTAACTCTCAAACCACTGGAGAAGTTTCCCACTGACACCGTATTGGGAGAGTTTCAGAAGCAACCCTTGGTGGGAAACACTGTCGAAAGCCTTCGCGAGGTCCAGATACACTATATCCGACTGCAGGCCCTTATCAAGAGACTGGCCAATCTCGTGATAGAACGTTAGAAGCTGGGTGACTGTAGATCGACCCTGAAGGAAACCGTGCTGAGCATTGTCAAACAAAGGACAAAGAAAATCATTAAAGTGCTTGAGTATACATCGTTCTAATACTTTGGACACAACGCACAGTAGAGAGATAGGTCTGTAGTTAGTAACGTCCTCCTTTTTTCCTTTCTTATAAACAGGAACGACAAGTGCGTTTTTCCATTCAATGGGTAGTTTACCCTCCTCAAGAGATAAATTAAAAAGGGCGCAAAGAGAAGGTGTTAATTCCCTTGCACACGTCTTTAGCACGGTTGTAGGGAGACCGTCAGGGCCCGGAGCTTTACTCGGGTCTAGATTCGAGAGCACTTTGTAGACCTCGTCCTCGCACAGCACTAAGCTGTCGAAGACGGGCAACCTGCCGTCGGGCGGCGTAAATGGCTTAAGGGGTACCTCAGGCGCATGCGTAAACGTAGAATAGAAAAACTTATTGAAGGCTTCTGCCATCTCCACCCCGGAGGATATCTGACGTCCACCGTACGTAACATTAGCTGGTATAGAGTTTGACTTGGTTCTGTGGCGGAAATAACTCCAGAAGCGTTTTGGATTGGCTTTCAAGTTGTCGCCGAGAGAAGTGAGATATTCCCTTAATGATATGAGATATGGCAGATGCAGTTTCTAAGTATGTCATGAGAACCTATGGTTCCGCAGGAACCTTTATTTAGAATTGGTACTAAAAACAGAGATCTCATGAGCATTGTGTAACTTTAATGACCACTTGAGACGTAAAAAGGCCTTGAAATAACTAGAGCTCTTCATCTGCATATTTCAGGACGAGAAATAAAAGTGCACAGCCTAAAGATTCTGAGGAGTTGAAATCAAAATACTGCCTCGATAAAACAAGGCAACTCGGTAGTAAAAAGAGAATCAACTGAACTGGAGTTGAATTTGCGTTGGACGTTAGTTTAAACTTTTATCGTTTGTTCTGCAGCATTTTGCTATAACAACGCTTTTTTTATATAACTTACGCATTTTGTAATAACGGAGACCGAGAGATAAGGGGGCAATACAAGTCGATCATGAGTCGCCGCTGGTGCTGGACAATTTAAGACTGTTCTGGTTACAATCGTGATAGTAACAGAGTTTGGTTATACTTGATGCTGTATTTGTTGTTAAAGGTTAGAAAGGGTGGACACGAAATTAATATCTTTTGCCTGTAAGGTTTTTTTCCTTTCTTTTTTTTCCCATGATATTTATTTATTGTTTCGTTTTACCTGAGCTATCGCTAGCGACCGTGCCTGGCTTTTCAGTGAAAAAAAAAAAGATGACGTTATCTTAACATTTTGAATGGGACAAACCAAGCAGTTTAAGGTTGAAATGCGCGCATCGGATCGTGGGCCATGAAAACCATTCCCGATATACCTCAGTCCCAGTTCCTTCTTCCCGCGTTCAAATTTTGTTTTCCAATTCACCATCCGAGTGGAACTCGTCACTGAGAAGGCTTGGGTTGAAAAACTGAAAACCAAGACCAAAAAAAAAGGCAAACTGCCTAAACAAACAGTTTGAATATTTCGCTTTGAATTGCGGATGACTGCTTACTCCTGAGAAAAATTCTCGTAGCCTCTTGAACAGACTGGGTGTCCTATTTGGAAAGCCGTGAAACTGTTGGCAGTTCGGAAAACCGCAAAGCTCTGGAAAAAAAAAATTCTTTCAAATTGGCACTACATTTCCACGAACGCCACTCGTACAACTGGTTTATTCTTACCTCGGATAACGTAGCTCATTTTCTGCACATAAACACGCTAAACCCTTTATTCACGCGGACGAAGAACTAACGCTCGAAACCTCAGCTTTAGAAACACTTTAGGGTGTGGCCAACTTACATCATTGATTCAGTTGATAAATCCCCACCGACGTAGTACCGCAGTTTCTTTACCTTCATTCATTAGTCGTATGTTTACATCGCT
>NC_142526.1:2470000-2480000 GCF_964205215.1 Stylophora pistillata | reverse complement strand
CAAATATAGAAAAGAGTCATCAAACAAGAATCAGACAAGAAAATTTCCAACGGCCGGACATATTTGATTTTAATTGACTGCTTAAAGTGCTGACCGATTGAGAAGTGGCATTTAGCTTGGTGCATAAAAGTGGCAAAAATAGTCAGCCACTACATATCAATTTGACTTGCTACATTCTACTCTTTTTAGTTATGTTTCTGACTAAGTAAAGATTAATTTAACACTATTTAGATCCGTCCCTGTTGCCATTCGATTGGTGGCTTTTCTTGTTATTTTTAGAGATTCCTGATTAGCCTTAGCGTGTCTATAGTGGACGGTGAAAATCATAACGCCTATGCAAAGCTGCAAGGCTTGGTACTGAAGTTGAATACCGACAATCCGTTTCAGAGACGTCATCCAGCAGCATTGCATTCTGATGGAATGAATGAATGAATGGATTAGTGAATGAACGAATTCATGCTTTGATTATTTAATGATTAATCGAACATTCCCCACCAAAAGTTTTAAAGCTGGATAATTTCCACTTCTGAGTTACTAACCCGAATAAGCGTGACCCATCCTGTTGTCGTTAGAAAAAATCCAAAGATACCAATTTCATCTCACGAGTTAACTGCTGAGGGGCTTTCAACCAAACAGTCCTAGTCTATTAGACGTAAGAAATATTGTAGTAATCATCTTCTTTCGTAAGCTCGGCTCACGTAAAGCTCGGCGAGAACTGCATATTTTCACCGCGTTCTCTCTTTAACCCCTGGGGACAGCTAAAAGACATTGAATGTATTTGATTGAGGGACCTATAGCTAAATTCGACCTGGAAAGTATAACTTCGTATAATCATAAAAAATCATAAATTTGTCCTACCTTTCGAGCATTTCATCTGAAAAGTGTTCTTGAGTTTTTTTCCAGTTAAGTTGATGATCTTGGTACCACTGCTCTGGGGAACAACAAAAGAAGGAGACGGAATTGATTCATTGCCTATCCTGAAGTTAGCCACCTCTGTCGTTGTAAAACTAGTTCTTTATCAGTTTTTCTTACTCTCTTTTTAGTAATGTTTTGTCTTGTTTTGCTTAGTTTTTTCTCTCTATTTTGTTTTGTTTTGTTTGTTTGTTTTTCTTTTTAAGTTGAATAATTGAGTTGTCTTCACTTACAGATAAACTATTAGATTGCTTACCACACTTTTTGACATTATTGTTTTAGCCACGTTTATTCATCCTTCTTTAATGAAGAGCAATCGCTAATTTGACCTTTTCCGTTGTAAATTGTCTCGTAAATTCGATAGCTGTAAGATAACCGTAAAGATATAACATGAATGAGGTAAAGATTATAATGAGGTTATTTACCTGTTGGAAAAAGGCCACGACCTCGTTACTAGCGCTGTCGTCTTCGTGTTTTGCCCTTATTGTACAGAAGAACTGCTGCTTTGTCATATCAACGTGTCTCACAACAAAATCACAGCAAGGAAAACCTGTCGCATTTTCTTGAGAATTCCAGGCATCTCCTGACGCTATCGTCTAAGGAAGAGGATTTCATAGAAGCTCAGAATCTGGGAATCAGAACCCTTAAATGATTGCAGTGTCAGGCGCTATTTGCAGGTAAAATGCGTGTTTTAGCATTGAAACGAACTCTCGCTTGTAGGTTCAGTTATAGCTGAAAGTCACACTATCTAAGAACACACTCATTCCCTATTGACTAGCTTACGTTCAATTTCTCCCCAACGATTTGCCACCCCGGATCCAAGTCGATAAACTCTATGCTGATATCTTGTTTACTGTTGGATACAAACAAGCTGGACAGTGTTGTCAACAATTTGATTCCTGAATCTTCTCCTTTCTTACAAATCTGCTGTAAATTGAATAAAAGGAAAAGAGGCCTAAAAGATCAAGTGAACAAACGAACAAACGAGTCAAACAAACATGCAAAAAACAATAGCAATAAACTAACTTATGAAAACAAACGATAAACTAAATTAGGATACAGAAATGCAGGCCGAATTCAAAAGATTTATCTGAGCATGAAATATTTGAGGTCATTGAGGCAATAACGTTCCTTTTCTTCTACATGAGGAATATGTTTACTTTTCGTAATACCACTTATAATTTACGCGGTAACTACATTCTGAAACTCCCTGTTGTTAAGTCTACTTCTTATGGCCTTCGCTCTTTTTCTTATCATGCCGTTAAACTATCATGATGGAATTCACTACCGGACAATGTTTGAACCCTGAACCTTAATGACTTTAAAAAAGCATTAGCTAGCTTTAAATTGATGTAATTTTAGAACATATTGTAATTGAATTGATATTGTATTTTTAATATTCAGTAAATCTATTTATTTCATTTTAGCTGTTAATTATAAATATTGCACGAGATTTTTTTTTATAATGCCATTGTATATTATGTCGATTTCTTTTGTTAATGTGGATATATCAACAAAGTTGAAATGGTAAATTGGCCACCGTAATGATTACAAAAGCTGACGTTTCGAGCGTTAGCCCTTCGTCGGAGCGAAAGACGAAGGGCTAACGCTCGAAACGTCAGCTTTTGTAATCATTACGGTGGCCAATTTGCCATTTCAACTTTGTTGATATATCCAAATTATTGCGTTACTCCCACCGACGCAGCCCCAAACAGTTTCTTTCGAAACTATCAGCCTTTATTCTTTTGTTAATTGTTATTTCTCTCTCGGAAAAATTAGTTTTTACAAGCTACTCTTAAATTTGAGAAAAAAAAAAAGTTTATGTATGTTCTTTTGTTCCTCTCTTTCTTTTCTTTTTCCTAGAAAAAAAGAACAAGACAAAAAAAAAAATAATTATTATGACTAGGAGTAAATGTGTTACCTTGAACGCCATTTCGGAGTCATCTATCAGATAAATCCTAATCTTCCAGTCGCAGCCTTTAGTTGGCTCCTTTCCAAAGATCGCCATTTGCATTCGCTTCTGGTCATCTTTTCCTGGAACTCCAAAGGCTGCCACTTCAAGATTTTCTCTCAGCAAAGGCAAGGTTAGCTGGATGTCGTTACGTTTTCTCTCCACTTTGGCATCAGGATATACTTCATTGATATTTATCCAGTTTTCATTTTTCTTGCGTTGATTGGAATGTGGCCGGCATTTAATAGAGATATCCCATGCGTTTCCCTTTACCATCAAACAGCAGTGTTCGATCAAAATGGGCTGTGGAGGAAGGGGCCCATTTTGATTTATTACATAATGGCCGCTGACCATCACTGCTGTTAAAGATAAAGATATGATATCAGTCGTGTTACCCGCTTTTAAATACAGCAAAAACAAAAACAGCATCAAGAATCAGAAAAGTGAACGAGTGCTACACCATCGATGAATCATAATAGACTTAAAATGACTTAACATTTTTCTAAAGGGGGGTAAGTTTCTAAAAAAGCTATGGTGCTGCGTCCATGGGGGTAACAAGGTAATTTGGTTATATCAACTAAGTTGAAATTGTAAATTGACTAGCGTAAAGAGTTACGACGAAGGTCTAACGCTTAAAAATTGTCTGATGAACAAGCAAAAAGACAGATCTTTATAAGATAACCAAAGCAAAGCGCGCGCTCTGATTGGTCGATTCAGCGTCCACCATTTGCCCGTAGGTGTACGCTGCGGACGTGAGCAAGTGAAAAGAGTAGTTTTCTGCGCGCGCTTGTTTTTTCTGGTCTCGTAAGATTTGTGAAGTAAAAGAAAACTCTTTCGCTACAATATATCAATGTTGTGTTATAAAACAAATGGTAAACGCCACAGTGTACAGTATTGAGTTATGGATGCACTTGGGAGGTTTGCTAGGCACGAAAGAAGCTTAAGAGTCGCGCGGGGCGATAGCCGTTAAATAGGTAGATTGATAGATCGATAGATCAGTGGATAGACAGATAAATCGGCTTAATGATAATGATAACGATGATGAAAGTTATGATAATGGGAATGACGATGATCTTAATGATGATGATTATGATAACGATGATGATTATGATAACGATGATGACAAGAATGATGACGGTGATGACGTTGGTGGCGTTGATGATGATGATAACAATAAGAATCTCTGGAAGTGCTCCAGAACCTTTTCCTTCATAATATGACAACTTATTAAAGAAATTTCACTCTCAATTCGAGCTCATCCGGCATGTTGCAATAAAACAAACAAACAATCAAACAAACAAACAAACAAAAAATAGAAGAGTGAAAGAATTTATTGCTAAGATCTGCTGACCTAAGACAATTTCCTCCCAAAGGTGAATTGTTTTCATATGTTGAACAGCTTTGGATAAAAGGGACATAATTGTTAATTTTCCAGCAAGGATAAAACAAAAGTGTCATCAATGTGCAAGCGAGGACGAGCAGCCGCAATGGAGATATCTTTGCCTGTTTTATGATACCTATTTTAAAATTCGGTGATATACAACACAGATTTAAAATATTATACACGAAGCACTTTCGCTTTTTTACTATGTTCACTCCTATGGCTGAATTAATCCATGAAAGAAATAGCGTTCGTATTCTCCAGATTTGTGCTTCGGTTGATTGCATATGTAGTGACCTACCTGGACGCATTCTTGGTGTTGGTCCGAATTTCTGCCTTTTCCTGAGCTTCACATGGTTTTGACACTGTAAACATCGCTCTCCCTCGTACAGCTTGGATTGCACTGAGTAAGTGGAGTTTGTCCGGACGCGTTTCACAATTTATGACCAAACTTGAACCGAAATGAAAGCGGAAAAAGGGATTTACCCCTAATTAAATATTTTAATTCAAAAACATTTTAGAAACGAAGCGTTTTCTAGCGAAACCAGTGATGAAAACAATAAGAGATAGGCATTGAATGGTGCCAATAATGCCTATCGAAGTCGTCAATGTCCATTTGATCTTTGAAGTTACAAGATATAGCTAAAAGATAAAGGTTAATGTGTTCATAAAAAATGAAAACTGAGACCACCAATTGAACATAACACAGGCAGGTCATCAACCGTCGTGGTCACCGTCTGGGAAGGTTTAAAAATAATCAAAAGACAAAACTAAAGTTCTCATAAGATTTTTGTTTCTCTTACTGACTCTTTCTTCCGTTATTGTGCTGCAAAGAGCAAATCTTGCAAAAGCACCAAAGTAAGAGACCTGTTTTGAAACGGGTTTCAAATAAATAAAGCGAAAATATAAACAAAGGGCAGGGGTTTTTCCCTCGAAAGCAAAATTTGCAATAAAGCAGATTTTTGACGCTTTGGAAGTCATCCAATCCCGAGATGTGATAAACAAAAATCTAGCTAAAGACATCTTAGGAAAGCGCTTTCGCCAAGTTTAGCGGGGAAAGATCGAGAAACGCAAAATTTCTTCCAAGATAAGCTCTTTCGCCAAAGCCAGAGTCCCTAGATTATTGTATATTTCAAAAGAAAACTGGAAAACGTTCACAAAGACTGAGAACATAATTTTCCTTATAAGGAAAAAATAGAGGTCGTTCATTTTTGATGTGAAAGCAGTTTTAAGTCGAAAGTGAATAGGGATTCCCCTTGCTATGGGAAGAAAATAAATCTCGGTACAAAGTCCATCTCCCATTCAAGCAATGAAGCGATTTTGAAAACAAGTGTACGTTTGAGAAGCAGATTTGTAGCGTGGATAAGGGAGCTAGCATCGGAGCATTCGTTTAATACGGAGGCTCCGAAAATATCGTAACTGGATCAAATTAGCTATCGGTTGCGAATACAAAATTCAGCTCACAAGACCATCGCACCCTGCAAATATTCGAAGAAGGAATTGAACATATATTCATCGTTTTGGTTTCGGAAGGCTTGAAGGTATGAATCACCAGGGCCATTGATTTACAAACGTCTGATCCTATTTGACAGGCTGTTGTGGTTGAAATATCAAATAAGTGTCTGCAGTGATTGTGATGACTTAGTTAACGCCGACACATGTTCCATTTGCTTCCATTTACTAACTCGGAAGAGAAAATACTTTAGGTGTTTCGTTACATTTTGTTTGTTTTGTTTGTTTTGTTTGTTCATAGGGGAAACCCCCTCCCCCCCTTACGTCAAGTGACTTCTATTTTTGTGAATACATTAAAAACTTCCTGTGACAACATTCTTTGCAGAGGTTCACTGAATTTATTGTCCATTAGAAGAAAGAAACAATTATCCCTAAAGGCCTAAATGCAATAACCTAAATGTAATAAAGTCCTAAATATAAAAATATAATAAGCCTCTGATGCAATCGCTCATCTTTGCCTGCGCATTATTGTTAAAGCGGACATTCACGTTGAGAATATAAAATGACAGCTCTCGCGCCAAAGAATCCTCACTAGAGTTCATGACACATTGCAGGCTCGCACCGACTCCAGTCAGCTTCTTTCTCTGCAGGTGACGTAGGTCAGAAAGCATTGCTTATACCGATGAGCGATGTGCATCTCATGGCAGGCAATTGTCTAATGAATCATTCATTCTTCTTTTCTTTTCGTCCCTAAGATAGTTTTGTTCTTAGGCTTCTATTCTCAACTTTCCTGACCACAAGGGTAACGTTAAGCGAGAGCAAAACAAGAGGATGATTAGGTCCTAAAATAAGTCAAGGATCAATGATCTTGGCAACTCACTGTTGCTGATTATTTTGGGCCTCGTTGGAAGTCTTTCGTCAGTCCTAGCTGTTTTAGTGCATAAGGCATGTAATTGTTGGTGAATGACGAGACAGATCATACGATTGCCGTGTTTGTCATTGAGTTCAGTCATGGATGACGTGCTCCAGAATTGAGTTAAACGTCATTTTGTTTTTGGCCAACTGAGCCGGAGATTTGTGATGATGTGCTGATTAGCAGCTTCTTTGTATTTCCACCTATTAAATGCATGTCACCGAGGATAAAAAATTGATACAGACCCACTCAAAACCTCATTCGTTTGTCGAATTTGTTGCATGCATTTCAAGATCAGGAGAAGATAATAGAGGCGGAGAGAATAATTACTTTGTCTATATTCATATCCCCTCAATATAGATATTCGAGAGTTTGAAAGAAATGACTCTCTAGAGTATCATCACGAGAGCCAAAGCTAATAAGACTCCAATAAGGTCTACTCAGGCAAGTAAAGACAAAGACTGTATATCCGAGCCCGCAATCTGTGCGACGTACAAGTCAGCATACCTCCCTGTCCAAGTTTCTAATTTAACTAAAGCCCCGTTCAAAAGTCATAGAAGTTGATGATAGTAGATGATAGTTTCAACTATCATTTACTGTCATTGACAGAGGATACCAAAAACCAGATTAAAGCACGGTGTTAATTATATTGTCAGACTGTCTACCAGCCCAATATTAACTATATTTGTTAAATCTTATGAGAATTCACAAGTTATTTAGACAACATCAATGCAACATGAGAACACCGACGTAATATACATGCGCCTCTCCTTTTTCGTATATTCTACAATCTTTTTTTGTTCTAATTCCTTTTTTTTTAAGACTGCAGTTTGCACTAAAGAAGTAACATCAAACCGCTGTCCACAGCGTTATAATGTCCGATAACGTTCCACTGCGCATCCAAGAAACCTGCGTCGATAACGACTATTACATGGTGGATATTTTCAGTTATGTACGACCAGAGACAAATGGTGGAACAGGATTACTGCACCAGCTGGTCATGTACGTCACCCGGGCCTTAGAGGATTCTGGCCGCTTGGATATTCTCAGAGTAAGATCGGGTTGTTCAGCGCAGTCTGCCAGTTAAACAAGCTATCGGTCCACTAACCAGTCAGTTACTTAACAATTGGTTCATGCTTTAGCGTGCACTATCGAGTTATGGAGCACGCGGGAAGTTTGGAGAGCACGAAAGAAGCGTAAGAGTTGCCCGAAGCGATAGCCGAGGGCAACTCTAGCTTCTTGAGTGCTTTCCAAACTTCCCACGTGCTCCACAACTCGATAGTGCACAGCTAAAAGCATGAACCAATTGTTTTAGAACATAGCCGGTGGAATTGTGCATCAAATATGACGCAAAAAACGGACAACAATATCAGTTGAAGCGAATCGTGACGGCGCTGTTTCCGAGTCTCCTTTTCCTTTGTTTTTCTTTCTTTCTGCCTCATTTAAGAGTTCTAGCCCAAGGGAAAAGGTCGAAACATTGTCTTCGTTTTCGGACTAGTATGCCGAGTTTGTTTGTATCCATTATTGTCGCGAAATATATTATTTTTCCCCGCGCTAACAATGGCCGCTCGCGCGAAAAAAAAAGTTCTGGCGAAGTAGGATTTGCTGACGCTATCAGCGTGCACTATCGGGATTTTGAGCACGCTCACGTATAATGAATTTAACTGCGCGATTCTGCTAGCTATGTTCTAATTTCTGATAGTCAGCCAATCAGTCAGTCATTTAGTCAGTCAGTCAGCAAGTCAGTTAGTCAGACAATCAAACATTCTGCAAATTAGCAGGCCAGACAGTTCGAAAGTTAGTCAGCGAACTTGACTATCCATTCTTCCGATTGATCAGCCATTCCCACCGAATGTGGAAGCCCCCATTTTGGCTTGATGGGATTACTGACAGCCTGGAGAAGACTAACCCGACTACCCACTCTTTGAAATTTACCATTTTCACCACCAAACCCCTCGTTTTCGTTTTCACTTTTGGGAAGCAGCCTCAAAAAATCTATGTGAAGATTAAGCGTTGAGCTGCGGTTGAAGCGATCTCGAACAAAGTATTTGTTTCTTTAGTCCTAAACCTGTATCTTGTGACTACTATATGCATTCATGTCGACTCTGCATTAATCTTCATTAATCTTTAACAATAATTATGCACAACGATAATGAGATGCCAAAGCCAGAGGCTTATATGGCATAAGTCAGAGAGTTACAATCTGCGACTAAATCGATCATAGCTCACTAGGCCCTTCTAGTTTGAGCACTCTGGCATGGCTTAAACGATAACTCAAGTGTGGGATCGTTTGGGGATCCATATCGGTTCTCCCCCATCCTAGCATCAGCACTGCACTGATGAGGCCCAGAAGGCCGAAACAGTACTGTATATAACAGTAAATACAAGATTTACGGAGAAAAGGCAAACAATTACAACATAAAAATTCATTACTGCATATAAAGCTAAATAAACATAAATAATGGTAGTGTGCAGAAAGTAATAATAGTAAAAGTAAATTTAAATTTGAGTTCAACTTAGTTTAAACTTATAATGATTGAAAATGATCTCTCAGTTTACCTTTATAACTAGAAAGAGTAAGTGAATTACGAAGTGAGAGAGGAATGTCATTCCAAATTTGAGGACCTTGTACCCGAAGAGAGAAAGAACATTTGTGAGTATGAAGATGTAAGTTATCTTCTTATTGTGAACTGTTCATAGAAGCTGCAAGGTGATCCAAACATAACGGAGATATTCTCAGACAGTTTCCGATGGAAGAAACCTCAAGGGGAAAAACTTATTGGACGGCTATCCATGGAAGACTTTCACGCTGAGAAAGAGGTGATGCCTCACTGTCAGAGCTCACTAGTTACTATTTTGAGCACTCTAGCATGGCTTAGATGATGACACAAATGTGGAGTCATTTGAAGTGACTACATGGCTATATGGCCATACCTCCATCCTACAGTCAGCGCTGCACTGATGAGGCCCAGAAGGACCGAAACAGTACTGTCTGCAGTTAGTTAGTTAAATATACATATAAATATATGTTTAGTAGAAAAATACAACAACTAAGTTTTTATCCCTCTTCATCGATCGGAGGTCGGTTCTTGGTAGACTTGAAGCCGTATGTGTCTTTCGAGGGCTTGGTTGTGTCGGGGTTGAGGAAGAAATGAGCTTTCCAGCGCATTCTACGTAAAACCTCAGCTCGGTTTTTTCGACGAGTCGTTGTAAATAGTCGTTCCGTGATGGTAGAGGAATATTCTTTGTAGAGTAGCCAATGTTAAACTTTTCCATTGTGGATTATCGTAGAGTGCTCATCAAGTGTTAACCTGGGGCCAATTAGGAAGTCTGTGTTTCGATTTTTCCGTATAACAGTGCTCGATACATAAAAGTAGAGCGCAATATATGC
>NC_142526.1:2145000-2165000 GCF_964205215.1 Stylophora pistillata | reverse complement strand
ATGTAACTGATTATCTGGAAATTTTTTAATAGACCGACTGTTCGGGATTATTCTATTGTAATTATATCTTAGTAAAGAAAAAAAAACGCAACATTTGTGCAGATGCTGCCAAAATTTAAGAACAAGAGAGATAGGTAGTTGGATAAAAATCAAATTCCTGTTTTAGGGAGAAAAATAAGAACAACAAAACAAAACAAAATATAGGATTCCCGTTATTCTCTGACAAAATTGAAGATTGCGTGATAAAAATGTTTACATCCCGCAGTCGACGCAGTCCTGGGGTGCACGATCCAAATTTGGAATGACAGGTTAACCAATCAGAGGCCGTTACACCTTTCATTCCTGGCGCATTTCCGAATCCCGCTAAAATACTTCACAATTCAAGAGCGACGTTAAAAGTTTCTTTGAAAACCTAAGTGTATTGGGAATCTCTTTTGAAACCTTAGAACTATGGTAAGTTACAACTTTTAACTTAACGTTTCATCTATGATATGCATTTATGTAGCACTGATCATTTGCCAAAGTGAAAGATGAAGTTAATTTGCCTTCTGTACATTATAAATATTTAATATTGGTTCGCTTTTGATTTTCGAATTGGATGCCTTATTATTTAACTTTTGTGATCTTTGGGCGCGTCTAGAGTTCGGGTATTGTAACAGCCCATCTTGTGTTGAAGCAATTTGTGACGTATCTATTAACTGCATGAAGAAGCCTCAGCGAGTTTCGTTTAGAAGCTGATTCCATGCGTGACCGATCATGGCTTCGAACATTCTAAATGATTTGAGAAGCATGCGTGCTGAACATACCCTCGCGTAGTTAAGTTAAACAAAAATGTTTTACACACGGTAGTCTTGAGTTATTTAACAGTTATCGGGGGGAATTTTAAATATTCTGTACATTGTTTTAGGTATATTTCATTTCCGAACATGCTAATGGCGCACGTAGTGTGAAATTTTGCTCGAGTGGTTGCTATCACAACCCCATATTGATTTCCCGCTGGCCAGGTTGTGCGGATGAGGGGGCGTCTACTTGGCGAGGGGGGGGGAGGGGGGGATTGTTAAAGAGATGTATTGCGTTTTATTCTTAAGCCACTGACTCGGCTGTAAGGGAAACCACATCCCACATCATGAAATTAATAAATTGATTGATTGATATTAGATTTTGTTAGACATTTAAGAATAAACACTAGCGAGAAAAACACATAACGTTTCGATGACTCCATGTCATCATTCTCAAGTGAGAAGGGAATAAAAATGAATAGTTAATTTATACCGTATGAAGGTGGCAAACGTAAAAAAGTTTAAAATATTTAAAATATTTAAATAAATAATTGCGCGTGTTGAGTTCATAAATGTAAACTATTAAATAAATAGTTTCGCGCGTATGGAATCCGATTGTTTGTTCAAAGAGGGCTTCATCTTCTTTATGAAAAGCATTTCATGAACTAAACAGTCCAGTTTCCCGGTGCACTTTTTAAGTACGTTGAAATGCTTGGTCAGGTCGCCGATGGTTTGTAGGCCGTGGTCGTTCTTTAGATGTTTGCCGATGGCCGAATTACGGTGCTCATTAATACGTTGATGTAAATGCCGGCTGGTGTACCCGACGTACTCTGCCTCACACATATCACATTTATAATCATATACAATGCATTGTTGGCTAACTATAGGAGGTTTAGGCTCACGTAGCCAACTAATAATTCTAACTAAGGTTGGTGAAGATCTCAGAGTACGTGAGCCTAAACCTCCTACAGTTAGCCAACAATGCATTGTATATAATTATAAATGTGATCTGTGTGATGCATACGGTATAAATTAACTATTCATTTTTATTCCCTTCTCACTTGAGAATGATGACATGGAGTCATCGAAACGTTGTGTGTTTTTCTCGCTAGTGTTTATTCTTGATTGACTGATAACTAATCAAATGAGTGGTATTCTTTACAAATCAGAAAAAAAAAATATTGGAATTTTTAAAACAGAGGTTAATTGGAATCATTAATAGGGCATGGATGTTGTTGTGACAGAAGTGAGGGAGGGCAGTTTTCAATCCTCTACATTAACATTAAATATTTACCCTAAAAACGCTTTTTTGTGATTTCACTTCAAAAAGTTGTCTTGTATTGCTGGCTAACAACACATTCTCTTACTTGTATTCCTTGGGTTATAGAATCTAACTTAAAAAAAAGTTTTTCCCAAGAAAGCCAACTAATAATTCTAACTAAGGTTGGAGACCTTCACATCAAAGTTCACAATGTTTGTTTCAAGATCTTTTTCTTTATTTGCTGCTTCTTTTAACATAATTTTCTCTGACAACATTTTCAGGCTGACCAACTGACAGAAGAACAGATTGCTGGTAAGTTAGTTGTTTCCTTGAAATAATTATTGTAATAAATCAAAGAAAAAAATATTGATAAAATAAAGCCATTTGTGATGTGATCAAATAAGTTGCACACAACTTCCTTGCTCTACTCTTACCTGTTTTACTCCCATGACCAAGACAGAATTTCTCCTAACAATCTCAATATGAAATCAAGCAGACAAGTGATAAGAATAAAGAAAAATACAAATTAAGGGATTGTTATCTGATCCAGTACCAAATTTTCCAAACTAGCATTGTAACAATTGTAGGGCAGATAGTTAGAAGAATTAGTAATTAGATCTTGGCATTAAAAGGGTTCATCTTTCACACCTTGACTTGTTGAGTTGTCTGGATTCTTACCTACCACTTTCTCACCAATGCACTGCAGCTTAGAAAAGTGACAGAAAGAAGGGGCGGATCCAGGAATTTTTAATAGGGGGGGGGGGGGTCCAAACTTTGGTTCAGAAAGGACTGTTGGACTCTTTTGAAGCAAATTACTTCTCCCCCACACCTCCTCCCACCGGTCGCGTTGCACGTCATAATTCCTTGGCCGCTTACCACTTACTTGGATTCAGTAATTTAAAAAATCAGCCAGTTATAAAGTGATATACGATCCTGCAGATGTAAGAATTTCAGTCTCAAAGTTGTAAGCGTCAGGTCTGATAGGGGGGTCTGGACCCCCTGGATCTGCCACTGGAAAATAACTGTTGTTGACAAACCTCCTGTTTTTACAGAATTCAAAGAAGCATTCTCACTCTTTGACAAGGATGGAGATGGTACCATCACCACCAAAGAACTTGGAACAGTGATGAGATCTCTAGGACAAAACCCAACTGAAGCAGAACTTCAGGATATGATCAATGAAGTAGATGCAGATGGTATGCAAACTTAAAACTTGTCTGGCTATACTTCACTAAGTCAAAAGCTTACGCCTAATGTATCAGCTTTATTTAGTTTGTAAATTTGTACTTTAGGGTACATATACCATACTAGTCTGTAAGTGATGAGCACAAATTTGAACCAGTACTCTGCAGCAAACATTTTGCAAGGTTGAACTTACACGGATTTTGAGAATTTTTATAAATTTGAATTAGTAAAGTCCTGCTAGAGTTTAAAGTTGGCATTATTTAATACTTTGAATTTATAACCTTTCGTCTATGAGTGACTAACATCTAATTTTTACTTACATCATCACAACTGATTCACACAAGAATAAAGGAAATAATCACCAACTAAAGAAGTCTTTGATTGTTGAAGAAAATGAATTCTCCCTGTCATCACCTATTAGGAAATGACGTGTGTGGAAAGCAGTTTTGAGGAGATATATACTGATGTTGGGGTGAAAATGGTTGATTCATTTTGGTAAAACACTCTGAATAGAGCATGGGAAAAAAAAAGTAAAAAAATAAGCAGTCAAATAACCTGCATAAATTTGTTTGTAGGATATGATTTTTTTACTGCTAAAGGAAAACATGTGATTGTATGCGAGGTAGGGTGAGGGCAGGGAGGTGTTCATGGTAGGGTACACCTGGGTTTTTTTTCAATAATAATTTTTTAGGCACTGCAAAAGAGACTTTATGGTATGCAGTTGTTTTCACTCTCTCTTCTTGGTGAACAGGTAATGGAACAATTGATTTCCCTGAATTCCTTACCATGATGGCAAGGAAAATGAAGGACACAGACAGTGAAGAGGAGATCAAAGAAGCATTTAGAGTGTTTGACAAAGATGGAAATGGTTTTATTAGTGCTGCTGAGTTGCGTCATGTGATGACAAACCTGGGAGAGAAACTTACAGATGAGGAAGTTGATGAGATGATCCGAGAAGCAGATACTGATGGAGATGGCCAAGTGAACTATGAAGGTGAGTACTGTGCAGTTTCTTTGTGGATATTTTTTGTCATTTCCTTTTCATGATTGTTTCTTGTAGAGGCAAAAACAAATTGATCGTTGTGGTTCTGAAAAGTTCAAATGATCAGTTCCTTTTTTTCTTTATAGAATTTGTGAAGATGATGACATCAAAGTAAATTGAAACAATTGAAACACATGTCAACTTGCTGAAGCTTGGTGTAATATACTCCATGAGCTGTTCAACCAGTTTGTCTTTTCGAAAGAAACAGTGATTTTCTCTCATAATTTAGCTGGCCTTAGAACTAGTAGATTAGAGCCTACATATGGCAAAAACATGTAGAGGTAAGATAGCTGTAGCATATTTTTCTTGTTTGTAAGTTTCTGTATTGTTTTAACATGTGAAGATATATATCTTTTGCGCTTCTTGGGTTATTAAAGGTTGATGTTTGGAAGTTTATGTGTTTTGTGTTTTTACTCTTGCATATACCATTTAGAAATAGTTATGCAGTCAGTCTAATAGTTTTTAGAGTCCGGAAAAATTATGAGCTTACCAAATCGGATTTCCCAGACTAGCCCTTTACATGATCGACACCCAAACCGCCTTGTGTAACGTGTAGCGTGACACTCAACCCCAAACCTGTATGAACAAAACTGATCTTGAAGCTTTCACCTCTATAATCTGAAAGCTTGGATCATTTGATATTTTCCTAAAAGATCAGCGTGACCTACTGTATTGTTTTCCCATTCGTCACACTCCAAACTAGCTCATGAAATAGGCGATGGAGAAGTTTGTGATTAACGATTCATAGCCCTTGGGGGGTCACGCAATCTCTTTTCCATTGACAGCCTTGTCATGGACGACAAATTACGATGTTTCCCCCTTAGTAAAATGGACATTATTTTAAGCGAAACTTGTTTTCTGTCATTTTCCCTACCCTTGAACCAATTATGTGTCTAAGAAACGCATTCGGCTGCCGGCTGACGTCGCGTACACTGAGTAGTTTGAGGAATAACTAATTTCATTTTATTTTGTAGCAGTCTCTCCAGCACCGTCGTAGGTTAAAAGTGAAAAGACAATTTCATTGCACCTTTTCTGATGTAACGCACGCTTTCTTGGTGATAAACAGTCTGTCAAGTCGTCCCCTTTCCCGGAATTCCCGTAAGCCTGTGAAGGTTACGACAAAAACTAAAAATATCCGTCCATTAGTTTCTCTCCCAAGTGTAAACAGATTCTTTAAGTTTACCGACATTGACTTCTCGATCGATCGGTATTGAAACGAAACTGCTTGATCGCCAGGTTCCCCGTTAAGAAGAATCCGTCGGATGTGTACCTAGGGGTATTAAAAATAACTGACGCAGCCGACGCAGTTTTCAAATTTGACGCAGTCTGCACCAGGCGCACTTGACGCAGGCGACGCAGGCGACGCAGCCGACGCATAAACTGCTTAATAATGACCTAGTGACGTCATTCAATGCGGCATGATAAACATTCATTCCGGCTTAATCATTTGAGGACTTAATTTCTTGGGCTGAAACTAAATCCCAACTTCAGAATAAATTCCTATCAACGTTGGATTGTATCAACGAGATACTTTCGATAAAATTTCGCACGTGGTTGTGTTGTAAAAGGAAAAAAATTACTCGATTTATTTTCTCGGAAGAGGCTAGCCGCAAGCGACGCATTTTCCGCATCAGCAATCCAAATTTGGAATGTCAGTTTCATTTGAATACGCCAATCAGGTACCGTGTTTTTTCACGCGGCCTCCGAAGATGCCTCGAACGTTTTTACAAGCAATAAGTTTACCAAGTCCTAGAAAGTGGGTTTTTTGACGGAGAGCGAACAGAAAATGGTAAGATTTTTATCATTATGTGACATAAAAATTAACCAATTGATAATGTTTGAGCTTGCCTATTAATAGGTCAAGGGAAACAGCTTTCGTTTGGTCAAATTTTAGCTCTCATTTTGCTCCAGAGGTCTTGTCTGCTTAATTTCTTCCGCGATTAGATGTGAACGTGCTGATTTTGTAGATTGTTTTTAAGATGTTGGTAGTTAAATCAGCAACGATTATGGTTATAGTAGAATTTATCGCGTACAAAGGATCGCCTTGTGCGTTATCGTTGCATGCCTTGTGTTTAGTGTCGTGACAATATAATTGAGTTAGCTAATGAATCCCCGCATGGAACAAAACTCTGAGCTTCGGGTCGTGGTTATACAGTGAAAAAAGATTTCGTGGATGCAGCGATTTCAAATCAGAGCTTTCTTCGAAACTATCCTTATCGATGACAATCTTTCTGGTTAATATATTATGCATGTTTGCTTTTGTATAAAATTTTTTTTCCAACTTCAGTTGACGTTCGTATCCATTCTGTTTGTAAAACGGAAGTTCTAAGAATTCTTCTTAGCACAACTTCTGGAAAAGACGTTTTGTATTTAATGCATAGAAAAGAGGATGGAAATTTGCACTTAAAGCTAGGGAACTATTGAATTATTAATCACCGGAGTGATTTCAACCTCCAAGTGCAGCTGCCCTAGTTAAAGCCATCCTGTTTATGAATTATTTCCATGTAATATGCTTTTCAAACGAAGAAAGATCATTGGTGTGCAAAAAACACTTAGAGCCAATCCTATAGCTAAAGGTCGTCTTACTAACAGGAAGAAAAAAGAGAAAAGTATCACTTTTCACATGCACGGATGTTGTATATAATAATGTAGCCCAACACCTGCACACATGGGTGTGCTAATCTTTGCAAGAATTTTACTTAAAAACCCCATATGTTTGGATTTAATTGTTCTTGCATTTCTGGGCTTGAAATTTTAGTATTTGACTTACACTGTAACAGCTGCCAATTTCTTTATTTCCAGGGTCTTGGAAAACTGGTGTTTGTGTTTATGCACAGTGTTTTTTCATGACCAAATTTTTGTTAGGTTTATGTAGGTGCGGTCACCCTGGTAACTTGATTTTCATAGAGTCTCTAGCCAAATTCTTAATTGGGGAACTTCTAGTTCTTGCTAAGGACTTGTAGAAGACTGAGTCTTAAAATCTACCCTTTGCAACCTTCAGCTCTCTCAATGAGATAGCAAAACTTTTGCCTTTCATGCTGTATACAGATTCCTGTTAGGTTGCAAGGCTGTTGTCTAGCAGCACCTGGTGGCCCCTGGCACCTTACTTTTGCTCTTGGGCAACTCAGGAATTTTAGCATTTTTATACAAAGCATAATTATGCTGGGAACCCTGGATTTTACAGTTTCAGAGCACTGGGCTCCATTCAATTTTCCTTGGAGCACAGCTTTTTTGGGGGGTGGCTTCCTTTGAGAAACCCTGGAGGGAATTAGTGCAGTTCCAATACTCACCATGCTTATTGACTTTCCCTCATCCACCAAAGTGTACAATGAATATAAACTATATAGCTATAGCAGCCATTTAGAATAAGTACACAGACTTTGTTTTGAAGCAAACTATAACATTAAAAATTGTTATCAGCTTCTTACTGAACTTTCCCCTCAAGGAAAAAAAAAAGTACTTGAATTGTAGCTTTCTGGAGCAGAATATTTAAGAGCTGTCAAGGGTTTGTGGGATTCAAATGAATTCTGATAGATGCTTGTGATTTCAAATCATATTTTCCCCGTGCTGTCTTCTCTAGCAGTGAGAGATCTGTGCATTAGTTATTCTGTTTTTATCAACTGTTGCTGACACTTGTTCTCTTTGCAGGCTGATCAACTAACAGAAGAACAGATTGCTGGTAAGTGGAAAAGATTTCTTTTGGTATTTTATTATTATTACAGTGGAACCTCAATTTAACAAAGTGCCAAGGGACTGGGGAAAGTGGTTCATTCTATTGAGAGCTCATTATATCAAGGTTCTGTGGTAAACATTTTACTGTAACTTTAGCCAGGCTGAAACTGAAGTATCGTTTGTTATGCTGAGGGCTTTGTTATATAGAGCTTCGTTAAATCGAGGTTCCACTGTATTATGTTTTTTCAATGGTGCAGAGAAAGACTGGTCGTGTTTAAAAAGTTTGCATTAATTTATTTTGTATTTTGCAATCTCATGTAAATCCTCATTTGGATGGTTCAAAGCCCATAACAAATGTTTGCAAACACATGCTAAAATAGCAAGATATAAAGTAGAGATGAAAAAAATTAAAAAAAAAAAAGCAATATTAGTTTTGGGTATGAGTTTTAACTCTCCTATTTACACTGTACTTCAACCCAGGGCTTAACACTTAGCTTTTTAACTTACTAGCCAAGTGGCTAGTGACATCTAAGATGTTTTTAGATGTATGACAATTTCAGTCTGTTTACTAGCCAAACTGGCTAGTGGAAATTGAAAACCAATAGCCAAAACTGAATTTCTGCTGGTCTGTGGCTAGTGGGCTACCATTAGTGTCGAGCCCTGCAACCATTTCAGAAGAGTGCTATGTTGTTCTCCTGTGAATTTCAGTTGATTTGCCATCATTTCCAGTAGACATAAAATGAAAATCAATTTAAAAATGCCTATCAGTTTAACACAATCTCAGTTCAATTTAGCTATTGATCCTGGCCATAACTTGTTTTTGACTTGTCTGCAGAATTTAAAGAAGCATTCTCGCTCTTTGACAAGGATGGAGATGGTACCATCACCACCAAAGAACTTGGAACAGTGATGAGATCTCTAGGACAAAACCCAACTGAAGCAGAACTTCAGGATATGATCAATGAAGTAGATGCAGATGGTACGTAACAAGTTTGACTTGGATATTTTTCTTGTCAAAGTGGCAAGAATGCACTAATTAAGAAAGGGACAAAATTTCTTTGGATTTGATTAGCAACAGAAATTTTTGAATTAATGTTTGGCAAAAGTACACCAGATGTAAGATGTAACATGTGAAATTGACGTCTCAAATGTGCCTGGAGATGGGAGAATCTTCATCTCATATAAAGTTAGCTACATGTAAAGTCAAGTCTAGAATGGCTTTCTCAAAAATTCTGACTGACTACTTGTAGACTTGAACCTTCCACTCCCAAGATCTCATTCATAATTCTCCTTACTGTCTGCTATACAATTCTTATGAAGTCAGTTTGGATAATTTGGTGTTGGATCAGCTAATAATCCCCTAAATCTTATTGTTCTCTACTGTCATGACTTGTCTAAGTCCATTTATATTGTAAACATTGTATCCACAGGCTGCGTTAACGTAGTTGAGCATCATTCTAGCAAGGATGAGTTTATTATCCTTCTTATCTGGTTTATTTTGCTGGTTTCCTAACTTACAATTTTATATTTTGTCAAAACAGGTAATGGAACAATTGATTTCCCTGAATTTCTCACCATGATGGCAAGGAAAATGAAGGATACTGACAGTGAGGAAGAAATCAGAGAAGCTTTCCGAGTGTTTGACAAAGATGGAAATGGTTTTATCAGTGCTGCTGAGTTGCGACATGTGATGACAAACCTGGGAGAGAAACTTACAGATGAGGAAGTTGATGAGATGATCCGAGAGGCAGACATCGATGGAGATGGACAAGTCAATTATGAAGGTAAAATTTACTTTGCAGAGGGTAGTTGCTATGAATAGGTATCTCTTGTATCTCTTTCTAACCCATGGCTGCAGGTAAATTGAATAAGAACTTCCAAAATCGTGGTTTGTTAGATCCTTGAACCTTCCGACCCCCTGAATATCACCCCTGAATCACTCATTAAGCTCACAAGAGGAAAGGTAATAATCACCAACTAAAGAAGCTCTTGATTGTGAAACAAATTCTCCTTGTCAACTTTAAGAAGAACAAGCATGCTTTTGAGCCTGTAACTGTTAATGGGAAGGATCTCTCTGTTAGCTCTGCCAAGATCTTAGGTGTGACTCTCTGATGATCTTATGTGGAATGATCATATATCCGAGGCTATCAAGAAAGCCAATAAGAGATTATATTTCCTGGTTCTCCTTAGGAGAGTGGGAGTGGACCCTCGTGACATAATCAATTTTTACTGCACTGTTATTAGACCTGTCCTGGGATATAGTTCACCCATTTTTCACCATGCATTGCTTGAGTCTTAAAGTAATGATATTGAACAAGTACAGAAAAGGGCATTAAGTATCATCTTATCAGATTGTTCTGATAGTCTATGCTTGAGTAGCTATAATGTAGACACTTTGCAGTCTTGGCGTGAGGAACAGTGTTCTAAATGTTTGATGCAATCTCTAATGACCACAAACTATCTCACTTATTTCCTACCAATCATGTAAACCATTATAACCTAAGGAGAATTAGAAAGTACAACCTCCCTGGCGTGCGCACCAAGCATTTTCAGCGGTCTTTCATCCCGAGCATGTGCTGACTAGCAAACGACACTGTGTAAATATTCAATTGATCAAGCCTGCCTAGTATTACTCGATCGTAGAGATATTTTATCATTTTATAGTTTCTGATACAATTGTAATTTTTATCATATTCCTGTATGTATCTATTATAACATAGTATATCATTGTAAAATATCATGCAATTCAGCCCCTTGGCTGCAATGTAATATTTGTTTGAAACTATTAAACTAGTAAACTATTAAACTTGTCAGCACCAAAGGAAATGTATAAAGAACAGTATGGAGAATATGCGTACTGATGTTTAGTTAGGGTTTAAGGGGTTAAATGTCAACTAAGAAATGCTCTTAATTGACAGATTAGTCAAAGTGATGTTTCTTCCTGTGGCAGTGAATGTGCAGTAACACTTATTTTTCTTAGCAAATGGCACTTGTTAACTTTCTTTTTTCCCTACACAGAATTTGTCAAGATGATGACATCTAAGTAACTGTGGGACACAGTTTACAGAGCCCAGCTTGAATCAAGTTTGCAACCTTGTCTGTACCAATGAGAATTGTAGATAGCATGTAACTTCAAGAGAGAAATATTTGTGGGAAACTCTTTGCTTGTGTCATACTATATTTCCCCTATTGAGATTTCTGTTTATAATTTATTAAGATTTGTTTTGTTGAAGTAATAAAGATCAGTGGAAAATGTTGAGATGGATTGTGGTGTTTCAATGGTAATTAACAATAAAACCGTCTGTCCCATGTATGACCATTCTGAGAATTAATTTGGGATGTGACTGTTTGAAAAAAACTACTTAGACTTTGCATTGATTGGTAAACATTTTTGGTCTGTTTTAAGGAAACACTGCAACTAAGTACTTAAGGAAAAAAAACAAGTTAACCCTTAAACTTCCAGAAGTGATTAGAATGTTACTTCTCCCTATAACAGGAATATGTTATCCAGCAAAGAGGTAATGAGAATACTCGAACTTATCAGATAGAAGTTATCCTGATCTAACACCAACTTCTCATAACTAATTGACAAGGAAATGTGTGGCACCTAGAGGAGAGAATTGATAGTTAAATAGTGGGAGTTCAAGGGTTACCCGTATGATCAATCAATCAACTTTATTCAACGAGGGTAACACGGGACAGTTCTTCAACTGAGTAACTAGTGGCCCTCATGATCCTCAATGACCAGCATCTATTTTCCCTGTGCATATCACTACTGAATCAAACAAGTAGGTTATTAGAATATAGGGAATTACCAACTGCTGGAGAAGCTAGGGTGGTTCGGTCTAACCCTCTAAATTTTCCCTCAAAATGCTGGAAGTCATGTTTTCGAAGACCCAATTTTCTAAATCTCCCGGGGAAGCATGACCTCGGACAATTCTCCGAACCTCCCTTGACTAAATCCTGAATCCGCCCTTAGTGAAGTTTTCGAATGTTTATTCAATTCTCCTTGTCAATTTGACAATGCTTGGACAAGAGTGTGGGAATTATGCATACTGACGTTTAGGGTGTGAAGCGTTGAGATCTTGACAAACTGGCAACTGCCACTGCACCAAGACTTCTAGTTGTGATCGTAGAAAAATTAACTTGTGGAGTTCACCCTGTTACCTGGAAAAACATTTCTTGATATATTTTCTTAGACCAGTCCCTCAGGCACAGACAGTGCATATGTAACATTTTTCCCAAGGTCTATTTGGCTTTTAACAACATTTGAAGGGCAACTATGAATCGATATTAATTAAAAACTGCAGATCTTCCTGTTTTCAAAAAAATCTTCCCGTCCCCTGAAACGTCGAACAGTTGGCGGGAGCCTGAGAAGGAGTGACTTAAACTCGCGCCAGTACCGCTCGTAAAGTAATTGACAAGATGGCGGACGATTTGATAGAAGATTTCATCGTAACAAGCTTGTAGTCTGTGTTGATTAGAAGAGTTCTTCGAGATGACTTAACAAATGTGTACATGTCAGAAGGTCCCTAGAATGTTTGCGCCAGCAGGTCAACCAGAACTTGTTCGTTCAAATCAGAAAGATGTGTACTATCTTGGTTTCTTAAGAGAAGGAATAGCACAAATATACAGGAGTGTACGAGGTTTGAACAGCAGTTAATTACCCAAAACGTCTAGATGAGTAATTTTAGTATGTATTTTATGTTTTTTATGGTAAAAATAGGATATCACCATCTGCTCGTAGCGACGAACGTCTTCAGCGCTGAAGATCACCCACCTAATTCTTGTCAAACGAAACTGTCAATGGCCAGTTTTTTACATCTCACTGAATTCCGTTAGTACTTCTTGAGTTTTTCCTTATTTTTCAATGCCTTTCCTTTTTTTTTTTTTGTTCCTTTTTTTTTCTCGTGGGTTTTGTTTGTTGTTTTTGTTTGTTTTTTTTTTTATTCTCGGGCTGCGCAGCCAAAGAATATGCGTGCAGTCCAGTGGTCAACATAAAATGCAGACTGCAGATCATGTGTATAATGTCGATGAGATACAACAGCAAACTGAGGGCTGTGGGTTAGAATTGCAGACCAAGAATCAATACAGTTTTTGAAAAGGTTTCTGTGCGACCTCATACTATTGTAAAACAAAGCTGAATCCCAAAGGCATTCTATCGTAGCTGTCATTGTTTTCTTTTTCGAAGAACTGAATGCATAATGAGTATGAAACTGTGTGGACATCTTGTCCATGTTTTATTTCTTTATTTATTTTTTATTTTTTTTAATCAGTATTAGATATCCTGACATTTCATAACATCATCATTCTCAGGCCACCATCATCCACAACCATTCTCATTCTTTAGCTGATGCTTTGGGCCCATTTCTATGAAGTGGTTAGGTTGAGCTTGTCTTTAAAACATCATTTATTTCTCTGTTGAAGGTCCTTTCTCTTGGATCAAATGGAAGACAGAGTTGGATTTACTTGCCGACATCTGTTATTTTGGTCTAACTACAATAAGTGGTATGTACCGGTAATTCAAATGAATGCTCTAAGTTGATAAGGGATGTCAATTAAAGACAGAAAGTTACAGGTACCTAAGGGTTTGGGATGCATGCACAAGAACATAAAATGTTTAGAAGGGTTTACAATACCAGGGGATACAATCGATGCTCTCGTAAGGGACCATCCTGGGAATTCAAATAAGTGGTTGCAACTAGAGCTGGCCACGTATGAGAATGGTCTCTCATGCACTACAAAATTCATAAACAATAAAGGGTGGTCGCGCGCAAGAACTTTTAGAAAAAGCATTTGGGATTTGTAAATTCTTAACTGGTACAGAAACTTCATCTTTACTTTCATTCAGTACACATGTGCTAAAATATCCTTACAAATTCAAAAAAAAAAAAAAACATGAACAGTTTCACTCAAAAGTTTTAAACTTAAGACTTAGTGGTTACTTACAAGAGCTTAATAACAATGGAAAACTCCAGTCCAATAATCCAAAAGGTGGTCACGAATGGTCACTTATCATGGTTGCTTACAAGAGCTTAATAACAATGGAAAACTCCAGTTCGATAATCCTAAAGGTGGTCATGGTCACTTATGGGAACAGTCATTTACAAGAGCTTGCAATTAGAGGGTTTAAAGACAATTAAAACGGGTTTTACATTGGTGGTTGTCGCTAGAGCTGGTTGTCGTTAGAGCTGGTTGTCACTAGAGCTGGTTGTCGCTAGAGCTGGTTGCTTATGAGAGTGGTTTTTAGGAGAGATTTAACTGATAAAAATAAAATAGGGTTATTATAATTCATGGGGAAAAAAGTAATTTTCCCTAAAAAAAATTTTTGTTGTTTTTCAAGGGGTTTTTCAACAATTTATTTCTAAAGCAAAATTAAGTTTATAAGCCTTGTTTTGAAATCTGAGAGGCACTTTTATAAAAATAAATGTGAATAAACTAAACTAATCTGGCAAGGATAAGATATTACAGTAACTCTGATGAACATTATCATGTTAAATCTATATGAATCACTTTCTTAGGATATCAGACACTTGGTGAGGAATACTGTAATATTGTGCAAGTGGACAGTAGTAAGACAAGGATCCCTTCAACATTGGTAACAGTAATGAACACTATCATAGACATGACTGCAATACTGCAATACATGTGGTTTGGTCTCATATTTTTTAAGGTCTTGGCCAATTTTCCGAGTCAACTCGAGAGTTGCTGACCAGCAACCACTGCAGGCGTTGGGAAGATTGGCGAAAAATGATGTAACACAAGTACTCGTACCCTTCAAGGACCAAGACTCCACTAACATTGTTATGACGCAGTTGAAAGACCTTAGCATTAAGCTCCAAACCACAATCCAGCCCGTATTTGTCAGTCGGAAAATTGGCCAAGACCTTAAAGAATGTGAGACCAAACCGCAGCTGGTTAATCAACAGTGCGTAGTGTATCAATTTAAATGTAACCTGTGCGATACAGGGAGCTATGTTGGTTACACGCGTGGGCACTTATATGCCTGCGTGGATAGCCATAAGAGCACGTCATCTTCAGTATGCAAGCACTACGACAACGACCACGCAGGTGCTGTCCCTGAGGACCTTCTTAGCTGTTTCAAAGTTCTCAAGAAGTGCATGAACAAATTCGATTGTCTTGTCAACGAGATGCTTTACATCAAACAATTAACACCGAGTTTGAACGTGCAAATGGATTCTATCCGTGCTAAAGTATTTGTGTAGCTACCTCCCCTATGCAAATTAGTTGTAACTCTTGAACCCGCACTTGTTAATTTTATTTTCATTTGTATCCTTGGTAATGGCGTCATGAAGTCGCCGAAACGTCAGGATATTATATTGCTTGTTTTTACCTGTCTATGTATTACTAAATCTTTGTTAATACGAGTTTTCTCATAAACCCTTTATTAATTTTTTGTTATCTTTTTGTATCCATTGATTGATTTTGACAGCTTAGAGGAAGTCTTTTCTTTCTTTATTCACTTGGTCCATATCTGATTGACAAAGCATTGACAAGGCTGGAGCTTTGGTTACAAAGCCAAGGAAATTTCCCTTATGGTTAGAAGTTTGTGTCTTTTTATTACCCTGGTTGGGTACTAATTAGTTAATTAACAAAACAATTTTCTTTTTCTAGTAATGGTATTTTTGTTGTAAAAGTTGATGCAAATGCATATTCATTTGAGAAAACTCTGTTGTATGACTAAAATGTTTGATCCTGATTTTATGTTTTGGATATTTGATTCGATTTTCAAACTTGATGACCATTGATGTGGAAAAAGTTTTTGAACTTTAGTTAAAAGAGAGATGCCATTTTTGTATAACATTGTCATAGTCATCACACAAACACAGACACCCATCAAACATAGACAGTTCTATCGTTATTAAAGGAAAATTTCCGTTTGGTTGAAAATGAGATGAAGTTTGCATGGAAACAGTTTTTTTGCAATTCAGAGTGATGTTGAATGGGAACAAGTTAACCATAGTTTCCTCTACTGCAGGACTTCATCCAAGAGGGAGACAAACTTTATCAGCTTTGATTCCCTTTGTGAGAGCTGGAGTGGTTTGTAAGTATTAGCTGCTATTTCTTTTTGTTTGTTTGTTTTAATTTGTTTTGTCAGGACCAAACAAATTTTGGTCTTATTATTCAAAAACAGTTTAGCCGTTGTTTAACTAAACTGCGTCCTAAACAGTCCTCAATTTAGCTGAACCTTTTATCTGAAAATTTGTTTTTATGAAAGCTAACGTTGAAAGGACATTTATGTAATTAACTGCTTGCGTAAAACCGAGGGTAAGGTTAGAACTCGCGTAAAATAACCGGTCCTTTATATTTACTTGCTGAATCACCAGAGGGCTGTACTTGCGTTAGTCAAATAATTGAGCATTTAATTGATTATGGATTGCAAACTGACTATATATTTGTAAAGCTGGTTTTTAATGGCGACGGAGGCGAAGTCGAAGTCGTAAGAGCGCTCCCGACTTCTTGAAAATCAAAAATCAGAGTTGCAAGCGGAGTCGTAAGCTCAACGGAATTGGTGTCGAAAGAATCAGAACAATTTCATTGTCTTCGGTTTCTGCTTATGAAATCTAGATTGCCGAAGTTGCAAGCAGAATTACTTGCAGAATAACAAACTTATGACATACCGAGCTTTCAGGCCATTCGATGGCTTAGGACTCCGAACGACTTCGATAATCTAGTTTTCACTGGATCGTAGGCGACGGAGTCCTTAGCGGCATTGATGACACTTTATGTTTTTCTTCTGATTCTGTCGATTTGATTTACCCCGCATCGTATCGTTCTGCACTTCTGATCACGACCCCGGCTCCAACTTCCACTCCGTGGTAAGTAAAAGCCAGTCTTTAATGTTCCCTACATACTTTCATATGTGAATATTACAGATGTTCACCGAGCGCACTTGGCGTTGTTTTACTTGAATGGCATCTTTTATCACATTGCGAAGAGGATCACAGGAATTCGATACGTAAGTAATGCGTTTAGAGATAGTGTAGTAATTTTTCAGCATAACATCTGTCATGGTAGGCCGATGATGACAGGCACTGAGATTTTTAATGCAACTTTTCCTTATCCGGTTCGTTCAAAAACAAAAATTGTGGACAGCGAGCTAAACTTTAGATCGGAAAGTTTGGGTTTCGAGCCCTTTTCAAGTTACTTTTGTGTGTGTGTGTGTGTGTGTGTGTGTGTGTGTGTGTGTGTGTGTGCGCGCGTGCGTGCGTGTGTGTGTGTGTGTATGTGTGTGTGCTCTTGCGTAAGACAGTTTACCCCTGGAATGCCTTTGCGTACACCAGGGTATAAATGAAAACCGATTTGCTGTGAGGAAATATGCTTTAAGGTATACGATTAAAAAAAACAACAATAACAAGTAAACTGTTTAAGCAAAAACTGCCATGGAAAGGTTGAAATTGCGACAACAAGCCAAGAAAGAACATCCACACTGCGCACTGACCGCTGATCGGTGTAATAGTTGAAATAATTCTGACGTCATTTCATTCATTTCCTGCAGCTGCTCGTTCGAAACAGTCTCCGAAATGACGGCTCCAGACCAACTTACCGCTTGCTTGGCTATCTGTCCGTTATACAATTGATTATCACCCTTATTCTGACAACGTACCAGGCAAGATCATGACACAGCTGTGTGTTATTCCACTTACATAATTATGATCCTCTTTCTGGAAAAATAATCCAAATATCGCATAGAAAAAGTTACCTAGAACGAGACAGAAATGGTATAGGCAGTTACTACTGCAATCTTAGCTGAATTGTTTCTCCCCAGGGGGTGCTGGGATGACAACACCTTGAGGATGTGTGTCAGGATATTATTCTCAATGTCAAGCTTTTTCGAGCAATTGGGTGGCAAGAAAGGGAAATAAAAACAAAAGGAGAGCTGTAAGAGGGCAGCATGCCATTCATCACTTTACTGCGAGCACCTTTGGATATTCCTCTTTTGAAGGAGGGGTGGGGGGGGGTGCTATTGCACAGAAGATGTGCTACTGAATAGGGTAAAAACCTCTTGACCGCAATGGCCACATTTGGGTAGCATTTGCACTGAACGAAGTTGCCATTGTTCAAAATGGAGACTGAAAAGCTCCCTCATGAGTATTAGTGCAGTGTATCTGGTTACGTTGGCCCCCTTTACACCCTTACATCAGTTTACATATTCTCCATACTGTTCTCTATACATTTTCTAAGGTGATGGCAAGGAGAATTTGTTTAACAATCAAGGACTTCTTTCGTTAGTGATCGTTTCCTTTATTCTCGTGTCCTTAATGTTTGATTCAGGGGTGATATTGTAAGGAGAAATTAGGTGCTAGTCACTCCAAGTTATCAAAGAGTTAAGCTCATTGGAAGTAGAATTCTTCTGGTCGCATGAAACCCCTATCCTTGGGTGAATTACAGTCTGTCTTTCATTACTTTGTTGATGAGTCACCCGCAGTAAACATTGAATCATCTCTGTCTGAACAGCATCTGAAATCTGGCAAACCATTAGAACGCCTCGTCTCACAGGAAAAGTCAGCGTCCACAAACATCACTTCCGGTAGCAGTATGAAGTGTGCTCTGTGTTTGGAGAGACTCCGAGATAAGACGGTGACTCCATGTGGTCATCTGTTCTGTTGGAATTGCATAACAGAATGGTGTGTTAGCAAGGTTCGTAGCAAGGAGTCGATTACGCTGAGTACCGATACGATCTTAAACCAGCAACAAGAGATAATAATATCTTGATAACAAGATATGATTCGTAATGATTTACTGTCAAATCCTTCAGCCCGAATTTATCATATTGTTGGCTATTTTATGTAACCTAGCGAAAAGTTCTGATTTTGCAACTTTTCTATTGAGAGAATTCCGCCGTCTGTTTAGCTAGCGAAGTGGCTCTTGTGTTTTGGTTTCGCCTAACGGCGCAGCCGCGCATGACACCATCGGCAGCCGCTTATGGCAGGGAAATGTAATTGAAACCCTTGAACATGCCAAGTAATATGCGGGCTAGAAGTCGACATAAGAAGAAGCAAAGAGAACTGCTCATTGAATTTCTTTCTTTATTTATTCTTTGTTTCTAGCCTGAATGTCCGTTATGCCGTGAATCTGTTCAGTTGTCCAGGCTGGTTTTCCTGCATCACTACGAACCTACGTAAAGGCCCCGATGGTGAAGTATCACGTGATCTTTAGTAAAGTTTACAGACGATTCCGCTCTTAGATGCCGCTGGTTGTTTCAACTGTGTTAAGAACCTCATTTTATGATCCTGGTGACGTTATATTTTAAGATTATACCATCAGTTTATTATTGTCTGAACCAGTTGTGCTAATTACAGGCCATACGGAGAGTACTGCGCTACAGGAAGGGTACATCATGAAGAAGCAAACTTATTGTCAGCTTGTTTGATGCAACATTGTGTGATTGTCACGGAAAGCTTACAGTGCATATCTACCAACGTGTATAAATTTCCTGCATAGTTCAATATCCAGAAGTTTTTTTTTTTTTAGCTGTAATTTTCAGTGAGTATTGGTGATTGTTTACTTATTGGCGTCAGCACTCGTCAATGTCAAACTTGCATTGTACAGTTCTCATATCAATGTGTATATTTATTTTGATGTGCCGTTGACCTGTTGTGTTGAGAAATTTCATTCTTCAAAAACCCAACATAAACACTTCCTCCTGACACACGTCGTGATGCCATGTACAATTTTTTTTTTTTTAGCTTCGCCAACCGGCAGGGACACCGCAACAGCTTGCGCCAATTACTGCGGTCCCAATAAACCCACCATTTTTTACTGCATTACCGCAGTAATGTAGGACTAGAACGGGTAGGACTAGAACGGAACATATACGATCCATGCAAGTAGTCCACCCGTTAAATCCCACCTATCCCACCCCAGGGGGGGACATCCATCACACAGTAATCTCGTGTGTGGGAAATTAACGTCTCCTACCCCAACCCTGCAGGAGACAGGACCTCCATTTATTCCTCCCTCTCCGAGAAGACTAGAATATCTAACCATTTCTTGATGTTATAGAAAGGCAGCAAATTCTTCTCAATTATTTAAGACC